>NC_134835.1:14566305-14613389 GCF_004210375.1 Tachypleus tridentatus | reverse complement strand
GCTATTTGTTGTATGGAATAAAACCCCGGACGTTAGCGTTACAAGCTGTAGACCGGGAAATGTGTCGTGTTTTACCCTATTCTAACGCATGATTCAAAACACTCAGTCTTGCGCCATAGTTTTGTTTTACGTATTTTCTGCAAAAAATTCATAATTATTTTAAAATAATATTTCGGAAAAGTATAGTTTAATTTTGATAAAGATATGAGTAAAACAAATATGAATTTTGTTTTGTATTTAACGCCTAATAAAACTAATACGTGTAAGGAATAATATTAGAGTTGAAAATTTTAATAGTATTAATTGTATAAATAACTCTCAGACTATAGCTAACAGTGAACCAGCGATAAGTCTGAAGTCTTACAAGTCCAATATAGGTTTTTATTTAAAATTATTATGACAATGAATACGTAACTAACCATGAAAAGTTCACGTATTGGTTTTACATTATTTTTGTTATCTAATTAAAGAAATCAATAATTTATCAATATTTTTTTTTACAGCTTCTGTACATCACAAACAACAATATTTGTTTGATTAGGAACGTCTAGAAATACACACTTATATACAATCAATGAACTAGAAACTTCGTTTATCGATTCAAGAGCAAAATGATCACGGTTTAAATCCAGATTGGACAAAATATTAGAATTACTCACTTTAATCTTCGCTCAAAATAAAGCTATCGTCGTGCAATTTCAAATAATAATTTGCTAAAGTTACTACCTACTTGTCACAACAGTTTCTAATTTATGTAAAATGGAATAATAAAAAAAGTGCATGTGTTTCATTTAACTTACAAGAAAACGTTCTTAAACAATTCCTACAAGTGAAGATAATTACGGCTGTCTTTCTCTGTCCCAGAAAGAAAAATGGATTTCACTTTGATTGTATTAATGGTTTCTCTTAATAAAGTATGGCGGCATGGCCTAGCGCGTAAGGCGTGCGAATCGTAATCTGAGGGTCGCGGGTTCGCACCAAACATGCTCTCCTCCCAGCCGTGGGGTGTATAATGTGACGGTCAATCCCACTATTCGTTGGTAAAGAGTAGCCCAAGAGTTGGCGGTGGGTGGTGATGACTAGCTGCCTTCCCTCTAGTCTTACACTGCTAAAGTAGGGACGGCTAACACAGATAGCCCTCGAGTAGCTTTGTGCGAAATTCCCATACAAACAAACAAACTTAATAAATGCCCTTGGGATTCTTGAAAACGGATGAACGTCTCTGGCTATTATATTAGGCAGTGTTTACAGTATTTGTTTGTTCTTGCGGAGTTTCTCTCTAGTGGACTCATCTAAAATGGAAGACTGTGTCTTACTCACTAGATCCGATAAACTCGAACATTAAATCTTAGACCCCTCGTATGACAGTTTTAATCATCTTTCATTATTAGATTAACTTAGATAATTAGTAATTACTAATCTTCCATGTTGTTGTTGGTTTTGTTTTATTTTGGAATTTTTACTAATAGTCACACAAAGATTACATAACTACTCTCAATATTGAGATTACAAACTAGAGTGAAGTCACGTAATAAACATCACCCATAATCAACTATTCCGCTACTTTAATCGAATAGTAGGATTTAATCGTCCTCAAATATTGTTTATTCTCGATTCCAAAGTGCAAATTGAGTTTATCCGATAGCGGATAACATGTTGAATTCTGAGATTCACGGTCCATTTATGCTAATCGCTTGACCACGTCCAGCTCTTCTTTGTTTCGAAAATGTCGGTTCATACAGAAAAGTGGCTGTATGTGTGTGTTTTTTTTATAAAAGCAAAGCCACAAGGGTTATCTGCTGTGTCCACCGAGGGGAATCGAACCCGTGATTTCAGTGTTGTAAGAACGTAGACTTACCGCTGTCCCAGTGGGGAGTATTGTTGATGCATTAATAACACTCAGTTAGTCGCCTGTGTCTATCTGTTGTTTTTTTACTTTGTGTTTTGTAAAATGGGTAGGTGTTATTGGTGTGTAAAGTTTCTAATTGTTAATATTCCAACTTTTATCTACGTCTTTATAAGAACACAGGTTTTTTTATCTTGGTTAATTAAACTCTACTAAAGAAGGAACGCCGCTAAATTTGGTTATACGTCCCCACGTGGATCTAGGAAGTACAACTAAAGAGCTCTTTGGAACCACAAATAAACATCAGTAACGTAAGTGGCCACATCTACAAGTAGATTAATGGCTAAACCGATGTCTTTGCCACAAGGCTAATGTAGCCAAACCACGTGAACGGTTATCAATACATTTTATCACGCTACCAAAACCTGCCCTCCATGACCAAGTGGTTAGTTTTCTCGCAAAAAGACCACTCTAGCCGTTCAAATCTTCAGACTCTCCTAGGATAAATAAGAATTTATCTTTCCACTAAATCAATGCTTTCCTTATAAAATATAAACCCAACATTCTTCGACTACATTAAGAAAAGGCTCCAATCCAGTATAACATATAAATTCTGATTCCCGGATTCAGGAGGACAACGCTACTGATGCCGGATTCAGGAGGACAACTCTACTGATGCCGGATTCAGGAGGACAACGCTGCTGATGCAGGATTCTGGAGGAAAACGCTGCTGATGGATATCTGAGGTACACAGATATGATATTTCTCTTCACTCCACTCACAGAATGCTATTTGGAATAAGTACTGTATGAAAAAAATAGTGGGAGTTGAGGTTGTACTGAAAAGGCCTTCAAGTAAAACTCGGAAAACCACAGACGACTTGACAGTGTGATTCTCTTCAAAACTAACGTTTAATACACTTAATTTCACGATGCTTACTTAAATAACTGGTTGATGGGTAAAGTACTCTTGTTGAAAGAAAAAGAGAATGCATAACATTACACGTTACAGAAGTAATGGAGACAACTGGATCCACCATGATTCGCGAGTTGAAGTTAGTAGTTGTGGAGACAGCTGGATGCACCATGATTCGCGAGTTGAAGTTAACCAGAAGTAGTGGAGACAGCTGGATGCACCATGATTCGCGAGTTGAAGTTAACGTGTGAAACTTTCAGTGGGATTTACTAAAAGACAGAACTCCAGCAGTTGGTGTAGGAACACATTAATAAATACGGTGCACCAACCAGTACCCTGATCACTGAAATTCTAATCAAGGTAACCCTGGCGGAATGCAAATTTACTAATATTAAGTAAATAAAAATTTAAGTAATACTAAAAATAAAAGTAAAATAATTTAGTTTGCAAAACATTCTGACATTTAATTAAAATATACTAATCTCTTAAAGACAATACATTTGGAACACACTGCTGTCCAAAATGGGCCCGGCATTGCCAGGTGGGTTAAGGCGTTTGACTCGTAATTCGAGGGTCCCGGGTTCAAATCCCGGTCGTACCAAACATGCTCGCCCTTTTAGCCGGGGGGCGTTATAATGTTGGTAAAAGAGTAGCTTAAGAGTTGGCGGTGGGTGGTGATGACTAGCTGCCTTCCCTCTAGTCTTACACTGCTAAATTAGGGTCGGCTAGCAGAGATAACCCTCGAGTAGCTTTATGCGAAATTCAAAACAAACAAACTGTCCAAAATGAGCTGTGTAGGTTGGAAGCTCGCCTTTCACCACAGCTACTTAAGAAAGTAAAATATTTGTTTTGTGTGAATAGTAGCTAGTTCCTTTTAGACAGGCGAGGATACCTTACATAATAGCTTTCCATCTGGGAGACGTATAGATATGTAGTATGTTGTAAATAAAGATATGAAGTGTTCATGATACTATTTGAGCTTCATATTTAGTGGTCAGTTGGTAATGAATATTCTTTGTATATTATTGGTAATGTACTCCTGATTAACCGAAACAAATTAACAAAAAGTTAATTCGTAAGGAAGTAAAACTGTAAACAAAACAACCGTCACTTGTTTCTGTACCTCGTTCTTTCTACACTCTTTGTCTTTCGGACAAATGCCTCCATTTTCGTATAAAAGGATCAGAAAGGCTTGCTGACTCTCCAAAGTCAGCCAAGAAGTTACATTCTGATGAAAGTTGCAGCAAGTTGACTGGTTCTCTTTCACCACTCTCTGGATACGTAATCCTGTTGTTAGTGTAACCGCGTGTAGAGCCAGTAACTGATTGTATTATTCAAACAGCTGCAATAAGATATCAAGACTCGATTATTACAACAGAATTCTACTTTGGGTTGTCTTCCTTCATTGGTGGGCTTTGCTCTTTGAGAATAGACAGTCTACCATTTCTTCATTTGGCCTTTGTATACAGACACAATCTGTTGCATAGGGTTGAATGATGTTGTTGAGTGTTTTGATGAACAACCCATCCTTCTATGACTCAATATCACTCAATTGAATGATGATGTTGAGTGTTTTGATGAACAACCCATCCTTCTATGGCTCAATACCACTCAATTGAATGATGATGTTGAGTGTTTTGATGAACAACCCATCCTTCTATGGCTCAATATCACTCAATTGAATGATGATGTTGAGTGTTTTGATGAACAACCCATCCTTCTATGGCTCAATACTTGTAATCTTTCTTCAAATCACATAAGATTTCTGCACCCGTGTTTATGAATGGTTCGAAACCAGGTTATTCTGTAGGTTCTATCATGATTTGTAATGACTTGTTGGTTACTAACAGGATCCATTCTCCAGTTTCTGTATTCACTGCAGCGTCTTAGGCCCCATTTCTTGCCTTGGATCACATAATAGCTAAGTAATACATTAATTGCACCATTTAAAGTATCTCTTTTAGCTCTCTACTGACATTGGAGTTGCTTAATATGAGTTATTACACTAATTTTTTCAATGTTACAAAATATTTAGTCCACTTTTGTCTGTCATCCATTTCTATCCATTTTTTAAAAATACCTGACCATGTTTTTGTTTACTGGAATTAACTTGCTGACACCACAGATAAGTTCATCTGTTCTAACATTGTCACAGCTGTGTCTGTCCCATACGTGGACTCTAGACCTATAATCAAAGCACAGCTTCACACTAGGTGGCAGTAAATTTAAAGTGAACAAATTTGTAACAATTTTTCTGTTGTTTTTCGACCATCAAATCACCTTAAAGATTGGAAGGAGGAAGTTATCTTGTCTAGGCTATGCACTGGTCATTGGAAGGAGAAAATTATCTTGTCTAGGCTATGCACTGGTTATTGGAAGGAGAAAGTTATCTTGTCTAGGCTATGCACTGGTTATTGGAAGGAGGAAGTTATCTTGTCTTGGCTATTATGCACTGGTCATTGAAAGGAGGAAGTTATCTTGTCTAGGTTATGTACTGGTCATTGCTTTTCTTTACTCATAATTATTTTATTTTAGACTGTTCCATCATTGTGTATCCTTTGTCTCATCGAGGTCTCAATTCCCCAAATTTTACTTGCATGCTGTCATTTTTAATACTTGTAGACTGCACCTGGTAATGGCTGTGGAGTACGAATGGTTTTACGTCTTTGCAGCCACCCCTGACAGATTACAGTGCTTCTTTTTGTAAGGTCCACCACAGTGGCAAAATCCACTGGGTGTTTTCATTGGAGAGTAATTTTGGATCTGTAATCCGTATTTTGGATTCTGTTTTAGATTTTAGACTCTCAAGTATTCTTACAGCAAGTATTTAAAGTCAGTTACGTCACTTGTATGATAAAAATAAATAGGCTATTTTAGTAAGAATACATTATGTACAGAGATGGTGGTGACAAATCTTTGTCACAGAGTTTCTGGCACTCTGGTACAATGTGCTCCTTCGTACAATGCTGAGAGGCAATATAAAAGTATACTATATATATATACAGCAGAATCTCAAAATAAATGATGATAGAATATACGGGTTCTATTTTTTTTTCACTTTATGTATTTCATACGAACACAAAATATGTATATTTTTACTCTATAATACATCTGTGTGTGCCCACGGTGGTTAGTAGTTAGTAGTTTATAGTTCAACATTTAATCAACCTGGACTCCAAAAAACGAATTGTGAAGTTTAGAAGGCAATTTTTTTATTATACTGGATGTGTTATGTTGTCGTCAATGTTAAATAAAAGTTAAAATATTTTGAAAATTTCGGTTTATCTTTAATATCAATTATTCTAAAGGTGATGTTAATGATGTATTTGGTAATTCATGAAGTATATAAGGATAACTAACCCAAGTGTATTTATGTGTTCTTTTTCAACAGCGGAACATTATTTGTTGTTGTTTGTAATCAAACACAAAGCTACACAAAGGGCTATCTGACTTTTAGCATTGTAAGTCCTCAGACATTCAGCTGTGCCACTGGAGGTGGAGTGCGGAACATTATTACGTTGTAAGTCCTCAGACATTCAGCTGTGCCACTGGAGGTGGAGTGCGGAACATTATTACGTTGTAAGTCGTCAGACATTCAGCTGTGCCACTGGAGGTGGAGTGCGGAACATTATTACGTTGTAAGTCCTCAGACATTAAGCTGTGCCACTGGAGGTGGAGTGCGGAACATCACTTCGTGCACGTGTTATAACTTTTGTTTTTCCTGTTTACCGAGGCAACCAGTCTTTACCGCGTTTAATCGTAACCCCATTGACGCATATACAAAATTGTGCTTTTCTCTACAATAAGACATTTGTTACGTTTTTCAAAAGAATGTTTCCTATTATTATACAATAATAAGTCTTTTAGTATAGAGTTCCAGTTCTAGTTTCCGTTTCAAGCTCATCTCACATTTATGTGTCTCTGAAAATGGTAATTTGAATCGAAAGGATAAGAACAAGCCTAGTGTTTGGACCACGCAGGTTTTCTAGTCACCCCCAAAGATTTCTACTCAGGAGTGGAATTTTTGTTCAACCCATCACCTTCATAGAACTATACTCTCTCTGGTAACCTGCAAATCGAACAAACACTTATTTTCTGTCGACCTTAGGAGCGTTGACCTGTTCATTTTAACTGAGGAAATACTTCTAACTTTTTGAGATCCACAAACTACACCATTCTTCGTATCAGGTCTAGAACAACAAAATCTACCAATTCACTTCATGAAAACAGTAACACCTCCCACAAACAACCACTGTTGAACATTTATTAATTAGTAGATTTGTTTCCATTTCAGGACCGAAGGAACAATTCTTCCAGACCTCCAGATCACCAAAACTAAACATCATTCCACTGTCAGCCAATATAACCAAATCAGATCTTACAGACAAGTTCATTCATAACACACTAACTAAGAAAAACTCGCAGACAAGATGACCTAGGCTGCAATATGACAGGTCAGCCACTTCAGCGCCTCCAATTTATCGAAATCCAGACACGTATCATCAAGACAGATGGAAGGATCCAGACCAACCCGATGACGACTCGTCATCCTACGCCCACTGGCCAGGGACTTCCTTCGACCCAAAAAGTCAGCCTTCACAAGATTTATTTTCGCTTTCAATGACGACATCAATTCCGACTTCGGTCACAACCAAGACTGTTCAAACTTAACCTCGACTCTTCATCCATCCAGTCTATTTGTTCGATCACGACCAAGACTGTCCAAATGTAACCTCGACTCTTCATCCATCCAGTCTATTTGTTCGATCACGACCAAGACTGTCCAAATGTAACCTCGACTCTTCATCCATCCAGTCTATTTGTTCAATCACGACCAAGACTGTCCAAATGTAACCTCGACTCTTCATCCATCCAGTCTATTTGTTCAATCACGACCAAGACTGTTCAAACTTAACCTCGACTCTTCATCCATTCAGTCTATTTGTCCGATCACGACCAAGACTTTTCAAACGTAACCTCGACTCTTCATCCATCCAGTTTATTTGTTCGATCACAACCAAGACTGTTCAAATTTAACCTCGAGTCTTCATCCATCCAGTCTTTTTGTTCAATCACAACCAAGACTGTTCAAACGTAACCTCGACTCTTCATCCATTCAGTCTATTTGAAAGCTTGATAAAAACAACGTTTGTTTATCTGATCATCTAATCACGCTTACCAATCTTTGTCTTTTTTTATCTTCCATTACAAGATCTTACGGCCACTATCCTTATTGTAAAAGTTGGTTTTCAACTGTTGATATACGTGAGTTATATAACGTTATTTTGTTAAGTTAAAATTTTAGTTTGAATTCAAACTTTATGTTTTCAGATTTGTTACACGTAAATTTATAACAATAAATAAAAAAATAATAGTAGCTACTATTCGTCTGTAGATGTCGCTAGAGAGACTGAAAATATGAATGGCTACATTGACAAACTTTTACTACACCTTAAACAAAATTCTGAATACATTTCAAGAATTGATCATCTTGTTGTTTAAACTGTTGTAAACGAAGAAAATATTTCTAGTTACTGATGTAGTCATCAGAGGTCTCTTAACGACGAAGTGGCGTAACACTGTAAAACGAAGAAACCAACAAGAGAGTGCAAACATGGGAGTTTGTAGGGTTAGCATTGCGGGCACGTACAGACACAGACAGAATAGATTTATTGAGATAAAGAGAAGTTTACGGGAAAGAGTGAATGACATAGATGAATAAAGCATTCTATCGGCTCCTTTAGACGGTGGTCACGTAACCTTGATTTTTACAAAACTTGTTAACTTTGATGGATTTGAAGTGACGAAGGTGTCTGGATCGTCTTTCTTTTTCGACCAGATTCTATAATGTTCTACCAACACAATTGCACAGAAATCCAAAGATGAAATTATTTCTGGTACGGAGTGTTCTCTACAGAGGTATATTAAAGATATCTTAATGAAAATTAAAAGAGATCAAAGAATAAGATTGTTTACAAAAACCTCTGTCTGAATTTACAAGTTTTTTTTTTCATCTTTAATTCAAATGTAATTTTACAGAACAATATGGAAATCTTGTTTAGAAATAGGTTAATATTCTCAACAATTTTGACTCGATATCATATCACAAGATAATCAATAATAATGAATTATATTTTTGCTTATATTCGTATTATCTCGTTTTCTTTATTCTATAATTAGTGTAAATATTCACATATATTCAGGTAATATTTTCTAGGTTCTCATCAAGGTTATGTGTACTGAATTAACGTATTCACAATACATGAGACGTAAAAAGCCCATAAATACACAATAATAAGTCGTAAGTAAAGGTTAAATATTGTATCAGTTATCCTATAGAAGATTGTATCACCTTGAACCTTTCTCTGTACCGATTTTCACACTAAGAGAAGAGGAAGCCCATTTCAAGAGATAACACAGATATTTGTGTAAGTTAGCTTCAGTTAGGACGTTCACTTCCTTTAGTAAATTATTCTAAATAATCTTTCATTTAGAGACTCTAAGAATTGTGGGATACCACACTAAGACCTCGACCTGACATAAAACTGAGATATGTCTATGATTTTTCTGTCTCATCCCATATTGTGCTTTCCTCTTCTTCTGGTGAATAATTTCTCACCACTCCAGTAACTAGTTACAGCTGTATTGTAAGAACAAAATACAAATGTGTTACAGGTGCTTGGCTCCATCTGTCAGGCACCAGTGTACCTGAATACCACATTTTTATATGAGCCACAGCTTCATCTGTCAGGCACCAGTGTATCTGAATACCACATTTTTATATGAGCCACACTGGATTTCAACACCTGGAAAACAAAACAATAATTTAGGTCGTGTCTTCAACCCGCAGATTGTGGTTTGCATGAACTTCATGTTATTTTTATTAGTTTAGAAAAAAAACATTTTGGTCTTCATATGTGATGAGAGATTCGACATGGGCCTGAAGCTTCTAAAAAATTCTGGAGTTCAAGAAAACTCATTTCAAAAGATCTCAAATTTTGTTGAATTTATTGTTGTTTTGCAGTAATTATCCCTTTATTTTACCTTCATTACTCACGGTGGGTCAGTGGTCAGTTTAAAGACCTAAAATGCTAAAATCCGTTGTTCGATTTCCCGTGGTGGACAGAGTTTATACAGCCTATTGTGTAGCTTTGCACTGACATAGCAGAAACAGCAGTGTTGCTCCAAATCTTAAAACATACCCAGCTGTTTTTAGTTCCGATACTTCTGTATCTATTATCACTACTTAATATTGTGAAACGTCGTAATCTGTGACTGTATTATCAAAAGTTTCGATTCGCATATTTCAGGTCAAAATCTTATAAAGTTTATATTTAAAATAATTAGAATCTCACGCTATGTAATCAATAATTTATTTTAGTACCCCGCTATTACAGCGGTAAGTCTACGGGTTCATAAAACTAAAATCAGGGGCTCGATTCCCCTCGGTGGACTCAGCAGATAGCCTGATGTAGCTTTGTTAAATGGAAACACACACACACGTTTTATTTTAATTGTGACATAAAGCTTTCTGATTAAAGTTTACAGTCACCGAATATTCTCACCCTTACAGCTTCAGGAGCGATATAATGTCATGGTTACTCCCACTTTTTTCGGCAAAAGAGTTGGTAGTGAGTGATGTTGACGTTGGGCGAGATAATAAAAAGGAAACTGATGAAAATGTTGTACGCAGTACTTCTGAATAAAGTCGTTATTATAAATACTCCACTCAGAAGGTCTTGTGATTAAAATCCGTCATTTAGTATACCTATCAGCCGTAAGTTATTATACGTGAGGTTAATATCACTACGTAAGTTATTATACGTGAGGTTAATATCACTACTTGTCAGTAAATAGTTTGTTTGTATTTGACTAGTTCTCTTTCCACTCGTCTTTTACTTCAATTTGAGAGACTGTTCGTGCATACAACTACCGTGCAATTTTGTGCAAATGTTCAACAGACTATTTAGATTCATCTATTTCTAAGAATTTGTCATAAGGTTTCTACTTATAACAGTCGCGATCTAATATTTTATTGTGAAGTTTCAGTTCAGAACAGACGTGATCTAAGACTCTGTTACAAATTTTCTCTTGTCTGTCCGAATATAAGAATTTCACTCTTGTAGCACAAGAACGACGCTCATTATCGCAGCAATAGACTGTGAATACTGACCACTCAAATTCACGGTTTGACCACAGTAACCATTAGGTCGTATTCCACTCATTTAACTTTAGAAACCTTAGCCCCGGGGCCCACAAATGACAGGTGTATTTATGTAGATCTGTCTAGTCAGGAGAAACTTGCTTTGAACAGTAATGATAAAAGTATTGTTCTGAGAAACGTTCCACTCGTAAAATGTTAGGAAAAAGCTAACGTAATCTATACCAGTGACAGACACACTTCGAATGAGAAAAATAACCATCTGCACACCAACACGAAGTTCTTGTGTAATTTCCTTACGTTACAAAACTCCGATAAGGCAATATTTACTGGAAAAAGAAAACATTGTTATGGTATTTGATTACTAAAAATAACTGATACCAGATCAGACTTAAACGTATAAATAGCTTTCTTCTGAGTTCAAAACACAGAAGTACAAATAGTGCATTATACAGGTAAGTACTGTTTGTTTATATTCATCAATAAGGTTTCTGTTTAAAACTATGTTTATGTGTGATATTTAGGTTACTACATGGTGAAGTAAAACAAACTCAAAACCCCACAAATATTACATCCACTTCACTATTATAAAAGGCCTAATGGTATTTCTTTGGCTTGCTGACCCAAGCTTCGGTGATGAGCCTTTAAAGGACGAAACTGTAGTCAGTAGTTGAGTGTAGGGCCAATCACAGAATGCATTAGGTATCTACGTCACAATATTGTCTTTTGAATTTAACCTCTGGTGATAAACTAAAGGAATTCGTAACCTAAATATCTAATAATGAGAAGAAATTCCCAAATGGAGGTTTTGTTATTTAGAAATAAGAGCATGTTACATATTTCACTATAAATTGTTTGTTTATTTTGAAGTTAAGCAGAAAGCTGCACAATGGGCTGTCTGTGCTCTGCCCACAACGGGTACCGAAAACCGGTGTCTAGCGTTTTTTGTCCACAGATATACCGCTTTGCTACAGGGTGTGGGCTTTACTGTGAAAGTATTGAAATTCAACTGAGTGCCCGAAGAGATTATAACGCTAAAATCTGGGTTTCGATACGCGTGGTGAGCACAGTGCAGATCGACCGTAGTGTTTCTTTATGTTTAACTAGAAATAAATTAATTCATTTTGTTCCAGAAGAAGTAAACATGACGTAACTGTCACGGTGATTATATTTGTTAATTATAATAACAGCAAAGTAAAACACATTCATGTTAAACTGTTTATTAACAACGTATTTTATCATGAAGCTTCTAATACACGGAGATAATGTTTATTAAAGATACTTCATTTGTATAATATAAGTATCATATAAAAAAACGAGTCACTGGGGTCAACAGGTCCTCTGGTGAGTAAACGGTAAGTCTATATTCCACCGTTGATAGAACACAGATAGTTTATTGTAAAGCTTGTGTTAAAAATAGAACATCTTATAAAACACAGATATTATACTTGCAGATATAATGATAACATTTTTCTGTATAAAATGAACTGACAAAACAAAATACACAATTTATGAATGTCGTGAAACCAGTTACTAAAGTTAATCTTGATTCAACAACATGAAATGTAAATGTAACGTTTTTTTAACCGTATTGGAAACCACTCACAAAATATTTATTAATCAACAGCTTAATAACTAAGGATGAAAGCTTTGTTTGAAAGATTGACTAATGAGTTGGTTGGTTGTTTTATGGCACAAAGCAGCTGGACTATCTGTGCGACTAATGGGACCTTTATATTACTTCCACACTAAAATAGGAAAAAAAATTATATTCAGGTAGGGCTTCATAAGACGTGGTTTGATTTGTTTTGAATTTCGCACAAATTCACACGAGGACTATCTGCACTAGCCGTCCTTAATTTAGCAGTGTAAAACTAGAGGGAAGGCAGGTAGTCATTCCCACCCACCGCCAACTCTTGGGCTAATTTTTTACCAACGAATAGTGGGATTGACCGTAAATTATAATGCCTCCACAGCTGTAAGGGCGAGCATGTTGGGCGCAAGGGGGATGCGAACCTGCGAGCCTCGCATCACGAGTCGAGTGCCTTAACCCCCTGGCCATGTCGGGTTGAAGATATGGTAACATTGACTGTATCGACGTCCAAACTCCTTGTTGTTCGTCTCCCTCAATCTCTGTATAGTGCTGAAAACATCAGTTATTGTTACTGATTATCTCGGTGCTAACTCACAACTGACAACTTTCACAGTTCATTCATTTTATACTGTACAACTTTTAGTTATACATTTATTAAAACTGTCTACCAAACAATCAACCATCTTTGTCATTTCTTAAGACTGTGTACTTATGATCTGAAATTGATTTTACCTAAATATTAAACATGAACATTGTAAAGAACGTTAATAAAGTTTAATTATTATTATTCTGTTTTTTCAGATAACAAATATTAAAATACTGACGGACGTTATAAATCATGAGGTGTTTCAGTTTTCTAATTATTTTAATAACGATATGCGTAGCAAGTGGAGGTAAGTTTGTTTTAAATATACGATTTATATTGCAAATATGTCTTTTAGTGTAAACAGCTCAACAAAAAGTCAGTCTGTAGATGTATATGTGGAATATACCACGTTTGTAGAAAATATCTTATTTTATAACTTTATACTCAAAATTATTTCAAGAAGATATTTCTATAATTACTGTGTCTATATCGTTACTATAGTTTTAAGTTCATTTTAGCCTATTCTTAAGGAAATTTGTTTTGACTGGTCATCAAGCAGTGTCATTTGTATGTTGTGTTCAGACGTTACGAAACACTGAGTGTACTATAGACCTAACGACACATTTTCCTTCTTAAGATAACAAAATACGTGTTCACGATTTACAGTAATAAATATTATTGTTGTTAACAATTGTTTATTATTATTTTAATCGTACGATTTGTTAAAAAATAATCAAGTTTCTATCAGATTTTTAGGGTTTGTCAGATTTCTAGAGTTCATACAAATCATGAATAATAAAATATTACCAGATTTGATATTTTGATCAAACATTTACCTTAAAAACAACCTTAATATTCTCCAAAAAAATAATAAAGTTATTGGTTCACAATTTGCTTAAAAGAACTTTTTGTTTAACTCTCGTTTAGCGTCATTTTCGAATTCAAAATTTTCGTTTTACTTATTGTTCACAGATGTCGCTCGCACGACTGGAAACATGAATGACTACATCGACAAAGTTCTACAAAACCTTAAAGAAAATCGTGAATACATTTCCAAAATTGAACCTCTTGTTGTCGGAACTGCAGTAGATGAAGGCAAATTCCGAGTTACTGATGTTGTCGTCAGAGGTCTCTCAAGTATTGGACGACGAGGTGACGTCACATTAACAAATGACGAAGCCAATAAAAAAGTGGTATTGAATGCGAACCTTGGAGTGTCAGGAGTTAGTGCTAGTGGTAGATATAGATACAGACAGAACAGATTTATTAAGCTAAAGGGAAGTTTAAACGCTAGGATAAATGAAATAGCAGTACAAATTATTCTGTCAGCTCCTTTGAACGGTGGACAGGTGACCTTGGTTTCCGCAAAAGTTACTCGTTTTGAGGGATTTAAGATAACGAAGGTATCTGGAGCTTCGTTCCTTTTTAACTGGATTCTAAAATATGCTGCTAACAAAATTGCAAAGAAATCAAAAGATAAAATCGTTTCTGGTATGGAGAGTTCTCTACAGAGATACCTTAAAGATGCCTTAGTTAAAGTAACCTTCCCAGGAAGCGTCTGAATGTTGTATTGAAACTCAGAGGTGTTTTTAATATTATACAAACTAATGTTTAGTTTTTTTATATAAATATTAGGCTGTATTGTAAACTTAAAAAACAACAACATAGAACCAGCATATCGTCTTAATTTTTAGTTCTGGAAGATATAATGAAATTTATTGTTTAAATAAATGTTGAAATAAAATTTTAACCAACAGTATGTTCTTCTTCCAAGATATAATAAATATTACATATGCAAGGTTTCTTTACAGTTAGTCAGATAATTTTAACGTCCATAATTAAAAAAACTAATAAAAGTGACAGTTACAATATTAAAACAATGGAAGCCTAATCACAAAAGAAACAAATTTAATGTCGTGTAATGAGCATAGATCATAAATTATTGATAGGTTACTGGACATCTAGAAATAGACCAATGTCCACGTGACACAGCCTGTCTATTCGTCATAAGAATGTTTGGTTTGAAATTGGTTATAAAAATTTCGGACTAAATCAGTTTTGCATTGTTGCTAGGGTCAACTTTCCACTTTATAATTTCACTTCATTGTCCATTATTCCAATATAAACAAAGTTTTTTTTTTCCATTGTGGTGCAAACTAGTGGTGCGTTATCGCAACTGTTTATGGTATTCAACCTACTCAACATACTTCTGATGAAAAACTAGCATTTTGGTTTGATATAATCACATCCATCCAGACCACCGCAACATTTAAAATGCTGATTGTGCATCACATGTTTCGGTTTGTTCTCACAAGTTAGAACCCTTCTATCAAACGTTCTGTATACGGGCCTGATTAAAATAAGTAAAATCAATAATTTATTGTTGTTTTTTATAGTACGACTTTTTTGTAAAGAATAATTTATAAACACATGTGATTATTCAAATGCCACTTTAACTTACTGTCTCCGTTATTTCGAAAGTAACTCTGTTTAATGCTTGCTCGAAATATTTAAAACTCATCTGTTGTGCTTGAGTACAACAAAACTTATTAAATTTTGTAGATTACACAATGTAACACATATTTTGTTCCTGGATAGTATGTGCTGTTTCTTAATTGCTTATGTTGTCAATTTGTACATTTTCATTTGCAGAAGGTCTGAATAACACAACATATTAATTAACATTTACATGTATTTATGCTAAAGTTATACAAAAATGTTTAGAAGTGAGTTTTTCGGGAGTTGCGACTATAATGTAAATAACATTCACGTATCAACTCCCAAATATAGTCCCCCATCATGTTTTCGTCATACGCTCTTTGGTAGCGGCGTTCAAAGTCCAGTATATCTTGGTGGAAGCGCTCGCCTTGCTCCTCTTAGTATGCTCCCATGCTCTCCTTAAATTTATCAAGATGAGCGTCAAGGATGTAGACTTTCAGAGACATCCTGCAACCCATTTTGCCATAGTTCTTCACCAGAGCCTCAACCAGTTTTACGTAATATTCGGCCTTGTGATTGTCCATGAAGCCCCAAACCACTGCATCAAAGCTGCCCCAAGATTTTTTCCTTTCCTACTGAACTTCTTGGGGGAATTCTGTGCACTCCAGGATCTTCTTTATTTGTGGTCCAACAAAGACACCAGCCTTGACCTTTGTCTCACACAGCTTAGGAAAGAAGTGTCGAAGGCACTTGAAGGCTGCAGATTCCTTATCAAGAGCTGTGACAAATTGTTTCATAAGACCCAATTTTATATCCAATGGTGGGAAAAACACCTTCTGGAGGTCCACTAATGGCTCACACTTAACATTGTGCCTCCTCTCAGAGAACTCGGTCCTTTGTGGCCAGTACTTCCTGTTGTAGAGCGCTGCGATGTCCCTACTGTCTCAAAGTCAAAGATAACAGGGAAACTTGGTAAAGCATCCTTGGAGACCCATCAGGAATGTCATCATTTTGAAGTCTCCGATAACCTCCCAGCCATACTCGTCATACGTCAAGGCTTCTAGCAAGGTCTTGACGCTGTTGTATTCCTCTTTGAGGTTCATCGAAAGGTATTTAAAATTTAAAAGGCCTAAAATTTGTACAATATAAAATCTTACAATTCAAGCAAGCAAGAACTATCAGTCTCACCTTCTAGAGTATTTTTGCAATGTTCACAGGTAAAATGAGGTGCCCAGGGTTTATATTGATCCCTGATAGACATGACGAAATATGACTTGTAGGCTTCACACATTTTAACAGATGCTGTCATAGAGTACTTTTTCGCTCTTTTCTTGATAAATTGGCCACATACATAGCAGAATGTGTCTGGAGAATGGTTGCAGCTTCTTGATGCCATCTCTGATAAAATCAGATAGGTCTATGTGCTCATTCACTTAGGCATCCAGAACTAAACTGAAGTGGTGAGTTCCTGTATATATATCTTACTGTGGAAAGTTCTAGAAAATTCTGAAAGGTTTTCGAAAATCCTCGTAAGTTCCACAACATTCCAGAAACTTCTTGAAAATTCTCTATAAGCTACTCAGCACTGAATCTACCTGGAATGTTCTGGATAATGGGTAAATTTGAAAACTTCATTACCCAGGTCACAAAAGCAAAGTTTGAAGAGAAAATAGGTCTTTTCCATTAACTTTAGGCATAAGCAATTGGGAAATAACACTTTCTGCCCAGGAACAATAAAAAGTAACATTGTGTTATATACGAAATTCTTCAACTAAAGACTAGGAAATAGATAATATTAGTATTGAAACATTGTTTGGAAAAGGAAAATAAAGACAGGACTGTAACCTCGATGTGTCACATATATATTAATTTCAAAACTTTTGTATCAACTCCACTAACATTTTGCTTATTTCATTCGAAGCGTCTCACCGCCCCCCGCTAGTAAAGCGGTATGTCTCCGGATTTACAACGTTAAAATCAGGGTTCGATTTCCCTCCGTGGATTCAACAGATAGCTTCATGTGGCTTTGCTATAAGAAAGACGTGAACACACATGCGTCTCACTAAATGTTCCACTAGTATCAGTAGAAGGGATATAAGAATTGATAGTAACATAAATTAATTAAAAAAAGAAAATCTACTTAGCCAATTCTAAATAAAAAAAATATTTTAAAATTAAAAATAATTTCTCAACTTTCTACTGGCTTAAATCAATTTTTTAGCCCCTTAGGTTCCCGTATTTTTTCAAATTTATGGTCTTCCTAAATCTGATTTCCGCTTAACAATTGTTCCGACACACAAAACTAACAGTTACAATCTAGGAAAATTCTTTGCATGAATGATTTCAAAATATAATTCCCGTGACTCCTTGTGTTTCAAAGTTCTGAAATGTTCCTCAAAAAACTCTGAGAATTTAATCACTTTGGTCAATTAATTACGGTTGATGTAAAAGAATGTTCACTGGAGTTCCCGTATGTGAAGTGATAAACACTGTCCGTGAATGTTACCAGAATGATTCGAATTCCCTTTTTACTTGAATATCAACACTGTAATAAAATTATTTCTCGTTGTTACCAAATCTTCCACTTCCCAGTCTGAAGGTACGAATTATATTCAAACTGAAGGTCTAAGTATGAAGAACTCTGTAGCTGTAGTAGTTGTCAACATATTTATGACAAGAACTGAAGACACTTTATACACCAACTCTTTGTTATCGATATGATGATGACATTACATAACCTTCGATAACCTTAACACTTATTCACGTGTTTTATCACATCTAAACCAGATACTTCCAAACCTAAAATTCACGGGAGAAAAACAAGTTGATAACAAATTGTCATTTCTAAACGTTATTCTTAAAAAGACAAACACAGGCTTTCAAACTTCCATATTTCGTAAGAACACTTTCAGTGGACTTTATGTTCCTGGAAATTTCCTTCATAACCACTGCCAACAATTAGGTTTATTACAATCAATTGTTGTAAAAAATCTTAACTTTCAGTTTTGTGTACAAAACGACCTTTCTCTCACCACTTCCGGTATGGCCAGAAGGTTAAGGTACTCGACTCTTAATCCGAAGGTCGCGCGTTCGAAACCCCGTCGCACCAAACATGCTCGCCCTTTCAGCCGTGAGGGCATTATAACGTGACGGTAAATCCCACTATTCATTGGTAAAAGAGTAGTTCAAGAGTTGGCGGTGGGTGGTGATGACTAGCTACCTTCCCTTTAGTCTTACACTGCTAAATTAGGGACGGCTAGCGCAGATAGCCCTCGTGTAGCTTTGCGCGAAATTCAAGAACACCACCACCAACAACCGTAGGCACCTTCGAAAATATTTTAAAATAGGGGGTAGAGCATGTAAGTGTGGGGGGTGTTTACCGTGTGGACCAATGAAGTAAAAGAATATTTATTATGTTAATTAAATTACGTTAGTCTCAGTTCTCGTGTCCAACTTAATGACTTATGATTGGTGTTCATAAAAAGCCACATCTGGCTATCTGCCGTACCCACTGAGGTGAATCGAAACCCTGGTTTTAGATTTATAAATACGTAGGTTTACCGCTGTCATAGCTGACGATTCTACCTAATGATGTCAAGTTAACCTAACGAAATTTTGTGAATGAAATGAACAATAGTTTTACTATCTATAAAACCTGTTTTAAAACACATCTTAACATTTAATTGTATCAATTGTTTTTAATTTCTCTTAAGCTCTTAGCAAAGTGTCTGGTCCACCACCATCACTAACTATAGGCCTAACTGTCAATTTCTAGCCGTTTGTATTGAGATGTAGTGAAACAGTATAATAGTTATAAAGTATTGACTGTTTTAAATTTTTGTTTAAAAAAATGAAAATTCATCCGTGTTCGTTTTTCGCTGTTCACTTATTTTTATTTTTCTTCCACATATAGTAACAACCTTTTTTCGCTATCTTCTGCTTTCAGTGACGGAGATTATGTAATATTTTAATCGCCTAGCGGTTAAAGTCGTTCATATTTAAACTTTAGGACTATTCATTGAGTTTTGGGCGCCTGTATTGAAGAGGTTAATAAGATTAATAAATATCTATTCACGTAAGAAACATTTCAGACAAAACCTCTAATGCTTTGAGTAATATCACTGTTTTATTAGCTCCATATTTCGGTCCTGTGTGTTAGGTGATTGTGAATTGGCTAGAGAAAATTGAAGTCATCTTAAACCAGAACGAAAAACGTTTATGATCGCAAGTCTGAAGAATGTGTGTTCCGTTCTAATAATATGATTTTAGTTGTGTTAACCACTGTAAAACATTCACTCAAAGCTAGGTGCCAGGGTTCCTTTGAGGTTAATTGAAAAGTCAATGAGACGGGCTTTGTTTTACAAAACACCTGATCGTTGAAAGGCTACCTATCTATGAGTGTTTTTCTCATGCTGATGGCAATCTCTTTGACTCAACACCCATAGATTTAACAATATTGGAGATGAATGCAACATGAAACTCGGTAATTCTGATGCGTGTTTGTTTTGTTTGTTTTGAATTTCGCACAAAGTTACTCGAGGGCTACCTGTGCTAGCCGTCCCTAATTTAGCAGTGTAAGACTAGAGGAGAGTCAGCTAGTCATCACCACCCACCGCTATTCTTTTACCAACAAATAGTGGGATTGACCGTCACATTATAACGAGCATGATTGGTGCAACCGGGATATTAATTCTGATATTTTGGCCAATCTGGATTCAAACCATGATCATTTTGTTCTTAAAGAGAAAACCAACTTGGTAGCTTAGTGAGTGAATATAAATTTGTATTTCTCGACTTCCCATATCAAACAAGTATCGTTGTTTGTGATATACAGGGCTGGACAAAAAAGAAAGTGCCCACTCTTGAAAGTGTTGTTAAATTTTATATCTTGCATTATATAAGAAAAAAATGAAACTAATACGTGAACTTTTCACGGGTTTAGTTATATGTTAACATAATATATATGCCTACAAGTGGCATAGCTTTACGTTTGAGAACATACAAGGCTAAAAAGCAGGTAGAGCATAGACAAACAATTGTGTTGTTTTGTGTGTACCTGATGCAGGGTTTGACATCCTTTTATTCCAAATACCATATTTAGTTGGATGTAAAATAGAACCCCTGACCCTCACATTAGACGTCAAGAGCACTGATCGCCTGTCCAAATGTAGCTAGAGTTGATTGATTGGTTGTTATTAAACGTGAAACGACACAGTGGTCTCTGTGTTTTCTCCACCACAGTTATTAAAATCTTATATTGGACTCGTAAGACTTTAGATTTATCGCTGGTTTACTGTGAGCTATAGTCTGAGAGTTATTTATACAATTAGTACTATTAAAATTTTCAACTCTATCATTATTACTCACACGTATTAGTTTTATTATATTTGTTTTTACTCATATCTCTATCAAAAATTAAACTATACTTTTCCGAGATATAATTTGAAAATAATTATGAATTTTTGCAGAAAATACGTAAAACAAAACTATGGCGCAACACTGAGTGTTTTGAATCATGCGTTAGAATAGGGTAACACACGACACATTCCCCGGTCTACAGACTTGTAACGCTAGCGTCCGGGGTTTTATTCCATACAACAAATAGCCTAACTTAACTTTATTATAACACATAAATATGACACGTTAAGCCTTGAGAGCCATGTATAATTAAGCCTTGTAATGAAGTTTTATTGAATAATGATGAATAAATTAAAATAATATTAAACACAAGACAATGGTTTTGTTTGTCTTGAATCGCAGAGTTATATAATAATTATATAATAGGCTGTTTGTGATGTGCCCTCCGAGGGTGTCGAGCCCTAGTTTTCTAGGATTGTAAGCACGTATGGAATCACATTGTTGAGCCATCAAGGAAACATAATAATTTGTATAATATATTCTGCTGTTTGTACTAGGTAGCAATATAATAATAAAATATTAAATTATTATTTATTGTAGCTACGAATGAGAAAAGGTTCTGGTTTCAATTAATATAGAGATAATTTAATCTCCTGACAGTGAGTAACAGTAATTTGACATTTTTCTGTATTTTCGTTATATGTTTTTTTACTTTGAGTATGAAACATGAATAATTTGGTAAGTATACACATTGTATTACTATATTGTCATTAGTGCATAGTACGTGTACTTTTATAACATAAGGTTTCATTTTCTGTAGTGCATAATAAAATATTAATATTCTATTAATAAGTGAAATAATGAAGTATTTGTTTTTTGAAAATAAAATTCAATTTTTAGGAAACCGAACCTAAATAAATTGATTTTATAAATATAGCAGTTTCCAGTTTTATTTATTTATCCGACATTAATCATGGGGCAGCACAATGATTCGTTTATTTATCTGACATTAACCACACAGCTACGCAATGAATTTTCTCTGCTTCATAGACTATAAACATAAATTTTAATCAGTTTAAAATAGTTTTTTTAATTTTAATGAATCAAATAAGAATGTTCTATATTTATACATCTTTTACTTTAACTTACGATCTTTCTTTTTAATCAGAGTATTATTATGTTTGTACGAATATCAAGATAAAAACAAATATCGCTTCTGTTGCGTGTCTTTTGTCTCTTTTATGTCTTATTGCTGTTCCTTTATTGGCTATTCTAAAAGCTTATTGGTTGAGGTATTTTAATGTACCATTGTAACTGTTTCAACCGGAAACTGTTTGAAGAGATTCTGCCTTACATATAAAGACATCTCTAGCTGTCATATCGAAAAGTATATTCTACAAACAAAAACAGGTATTTTAACAAAGAATAGAAAAAAAAATTTACGTTCATATCTTAAAAGCTGAATGTTATTGGAAGTCTTCAAATGGCAGACATTCCTTTTATGATTGTATTTTTTTAAAATATACAGTTTTAGTTTCAGGATGGAAACAAAATATAAATAATGGTTTAATGACATTCAATATATGATATTATTCAATAATAATGGCATTATTAAATAAAGATCTCTTACAAAACTAAAGATCGTAAGTCGAAAAATTTCAGTATATAGCTGGAAGAGATTACTGGACTGTTTCAAGCATGCTCTTAAAAAGGAACATTCTTGTGTTAATTATAAAGAACAGATCAACTAATATCTTTAGATCATTTTAAGACGATTCCCAAGAGATCAAAAAGAAAATCATTAACAGGAGAAACCAAATCCCGGTCGCACCAAGAATGTTCGCCCTTTCAACCGTGGGGGTTATAATGTGACGGTCAATCCTACAGTTCGTTGGTAATAGAGTAGACTCAGAGTTGGCGGTGGGTGGTGATGACTAGCTGCCTTCCCTCTAGTCTTACGCTGCAGAATTAGGGACGGTCAAAACAAACGAACAGAATATCATTGCATGGATAAGTAGAGATGGGGTTACTAGTGTGTGAATTGTTAAGCATTGGATATCTCTGCATAAACTATTAATTACTGAGAGATTAATTGCTCTTACTTTGTTCATAATACAATTGAGAGCCAATGATTGTGTGCTAGAGTAATCATAATTATTAATCTTATATTTATTATTATTATAAATAGTTATTTTACATAGCTAACTTTTTTTCTTATTTTGTAAAATTAATTTCTTCTGGGATATTTTGTTTAAAACTAATTTGTCAAAAGTTTCCAACAGATGGGGACACTATCGTAACAAGTTGCAACATTATGAAAGATGGTAGACTAGTATTTAATTAATATTTATTATATAAAGTGATTAATCTAAACTGTACAGTGATAAATGTATCGCTATATATATATATGTTTTGATGGTTCAATTATTATTACCCATAATGTTATAAGGTATTCTAAAGAACTTCTGAGTTTGTTATTTTTATTGTTAACTATATAACTTTTGTCACCAGTTAACAGTTTCAAGATAAATATAGTTAAAACCGCACAAGCAACGAAAACAATTTATTTATTTTTAAATAGTATCAGGATACGTTGTACCTCTAACTAGTTTCAACACATGTTGTTTAATATACAGAACTGAGTATTTGATGAAGCTGATTCAGGAGTTGATATAAATGTTGTTTATCAAATCAACGGTTACAATAACAGTGTAGTCATATCTGTTTACATTCAAAGTTGTAATGAAATCTCCAAAAGTATAAACACGTGTAGCAACTGAGAATCAATGACGTAATGAATCTATTGGTAAAGTCCCCCAATGGGACAGCGGTATGTCTCCAGACTCACACCGCTAAAATCCGGGTTTCGTTACACGTGGTGGGCAGACCACCGACAGCCCATTGTGTAGCTGTCAGCTGAGGGAGTTTGTAAAAAAGTGGTTGTCGGACACATGTCTTAAGAAGTCATGTTCCTGTGTCGTATTAATAGTTTATTTGTTTGTAATTGAGCACAAAACTACACAATGGGATATCTGTTGTCTACCCTTCCCACGTGTTTCGAAACCCTGTTATAAGCACTGTGAGTCCACAGATATACCGCTGTGCCACTGGGGACGCTGTACTAAACGTTTTATTACATCATTACCTTTCTGTTACAACCACGTGCTCATAGGTTGGAAATTTCGTTAAAACTTCGAACGTTTGTTTGTCTGTTTTTGAATTTCGCGCAAAGCTACTCGAGGGCTATCTGCGCTAGCCGTTATCTAATTTAAGTGTGTAAGACTAGAGGGAAGGCAACTAATCATCACCACCCACCGCCAACTTTTGGGCTACTCTTTATCGAAGAATAGTGGGATTGACCGTTACATTATAACGCCCACTCGGCTGAAAGAGCGAGCATGTTTGTGTGACGGGGATTCGGACCCGCGACCCTCGAATAACGAGTCGAGTACTTTAATCACCTGACCATGCCCAGCCACTTTGAATGTACCACTGTAAACATACGTGGCACGATTCTTATTACCGATTATTTGATAAACAACATTTTTTTATACTCCTGAATCAGCTCCATCAAATACTCAGTTCTGTATATTAAACAACATGTGTTGAAACTAGTTAGAAGTACAACGTATCTTGAAACTATTTAAAAATAAATAAAAGAAAATTAGCTGTTGCTCAAATTATTATTTAATTTTCATATTTTTCTTGTTTATGCAGTTTTAACTATATTTATCTTGAAACCATTAACTGGTAACACAAGGTACATAGTTAACAATATAAATAACAAACTCAAAAGTTCTTTAGAATACCTTAAAATATAATGGGTAGTAATAATTAAACCATGAAAACATGTATATACAGCGATACATTTATCACTGTACAGTTTAGATTAATCACTTTATATAATAAATATTAATTAAATACTAGTCCACCATCTTCCGGAATGTTGCAGCTTGTTACGATAGTGTCCCCATCTCTTGGAAACTTTTGACAAATTAGTTTTAAACAAAATATCCCAGAAGAAATTAATTTTACAAAATAAGAAAAAAAAGTTAGCTATGTAAAATAACTGTTTATAATAATAATAAATATAAGATTAATTATTATGATTACTCTAGCACACAATCATTGGCTCTCAGTTGTATTATATTTAAATATTAACTGATGTATCTTTGAACTACTTAAGAGCAATTACAGAGAGAGTGCATAACGCGTCACCTATGTAGCAAATAAGTAAGTTAAATCGTTTCGCTTTTCATCCCACTCACATCCTGAACACATTTTCTTAACGTCCCGTACAACCACAGTAATTATTCCTTCACAATTTTCTCTCAAACGTTCCTTGGAAACTTCATAAAACCACTTCCTTAGTGGCTCAAAAACATTCTTAATAATTCCCAAAACACTGTCTCTTTTGTTGAGTTGACATATAAATTTTCTTTGATAACATATACATTTTTTAAATATTCTGTGTGTGAAATAATGGGCAAAACACAAATAGCTCAATGTGAAGCTTTGTGTTCAAATAACAAAAATAACTTCTTTCTCAATAATTCGTATAAAAACTCTGTAAGTTTTGTTCTTTAAATCCTCACGGTAACTTAACTTTGACTGTTCCCTAATATTTTGTATTCTGGAAAAAGTTCCCAATAAACTATCTTCTTACTTATACTCCTAAAATGTGATATATCCTGGAAAATTCTCTATAAATTCCTTAATTTACAATTTCAAAGTAGATTATCTCCGTAAAATCCACCATGAAATTCTCTAAAATAAATCTTGTTTCTTTTTTATTAACAGTTTTCTTGTTTTTCCGGTTTTTTTACAATTTCCTCTTAAGTTTCTCTCGTTAATGATTTTCTTTTTGATCTCTTAGGAATCGTCTTAAAATGATCTAAAGATATTACTTGATCTGTTCTTTATAATTAACACAAGAATGTTCCTTTCTTAAGAGCATGCTTAAAACAGTCCAGTGATCTCTTCCAGCTATATACCGAAATGTTTCGACTTACGATCTTTAGTTTTATAAGAGTTCTTTATTTAATAATGTCATTATTATTGAATAATATCATATATTGAATGTGATTAAACCATTATTTATATTTTGTTTCCATCCTGAAACTAAAACTGTATATTTCAAAAAATACAATCATAAAAGAAATGTCTGCCATTTGAAGACTTCCAGTAACATTCAGCTTTTAAGATATGAATGTATATTTTTTTCTATGCTTTGTTAAAATACCTGTTTTTTGTTTGTAGAATATACTTTTCGATATGACAGCTAGAGACGTCTTTATATGTAAGGCAGAATATCTTCAAATAGTTTCCGGCTGAAACAGTTGCAATGGTACATTAAAATACCTCAACCAATAAGCTTTTAGAATAGCCAATAAAGGAACAGCAATAGGACAGAAAAGAGACAAGACAGACACGCAACAGAAGCGATATTTGTTTTTATCTTGATATTCGTACAAACATAATAATACTCTGATTAAAAAAAAAGATCGTAAGTTAAAGTAAAAGATGTATAAATATAGAACATTCTTATTTGATTCATTAAAATTAAAAAAAAATCTATTTTAAACTGATTAAAATTTATGTTTATAGTCTATGAAGCACAGAAAATTAATTGCGTAGCTTTGTGGTTAATGTCAGATAAATAAACGAATCATTGTGCTGCCCTATCGTTAATGTCGGATAAATAAATAAAACTGGAAACTTCTATATTTATAAAATATTTTTATTTAGGTTCGGTTTTTAAAAATTGAATTTTATTTTCAAAAAAACAAATACTTCATTATTTCACTTATTAATAGAATATTAATATTTTATTATGCACTACAGAAAATGAAACCTTATGTTATAAAAGTACACGTACTATGCACTCATGACAATATAGTAATACAATGTGTATACTTACCAAATTATTCATGTTTCATACTCAAAGCAAAAATAAACATATAACGAAAATACAGAAAAATGTCAAATTACTGTTACTCACTGTCAGGAGATTAAATTATCTCTATATTAATTGAAACCAGAACCTTTCTCATTCGTAGCTACAATAAATAATAATTTAATATTTTATTATTATATTGCTACCTAGTACAAACAGCAGAATATATTATACAAACTATTATGTTTCCTTGATGGCTCAACAATGTGATTCCATACGTGCTTACAATCCTAGAAAACTAGGGCTCGACATCCTCGGAGGGCACATCACAAACAGCCTATTATATAACTATTATATAACTCTGCGCTTCAAGACAAACAAAACCATTGTCTTGTGTTTAATATTATTTTAATTTATTCATCATGATTCAATAAAACTTCATTACAAGGCTTAATTATACATGACTCTCAAGGCTTAACGTGTCATATTTATGTGTTATAGTAAAGTTAAATTAGGCTATTTGTTGTATGGAATAAAACCCCGGACGTTAGCGTTACAAGCTGTAGACCGGGAAATGTGTCGTGTTTTACCCTATTCTAACGCATGATTCAAAACACTCAGTCTTGCGCCATAGTTTTGTTTTACGTATTTTCTGCAAAAATTCATAATTATTTTAAAATAATATTTCGGAAAAGTATAGTTTAATTTTTGATAAAGATATGAGTAAAAACAAATATGAATTTTGTTTTGTATTTAACGCCTAATAAAACTAATACGTGTAAGGAATAATATTAGAGTTGAAAATTTTAATAGTATTAATTGTATAAATAACTCTCAGACTATAGCTAACAGTGAACCAGCGATAAGTCTGAAGTCTTACAAGTCCAATATAGGTTTTTATTTAAAATTATTATGACAATGAATACGTAACTAACCATGAAAAGTTCACGTATTGGTTTTACATTATTTTTGTTATCTAATTAAAGAAATCAATAATTTGTCAATATTTTTTTTTACAGCTTCTGTACATCACAAACAACAATATTTGTTTGATTAGGAACGTCTAGAAATACACACTTATATACAATCAATGAACTAGAAACTTCGTTTTTCGATTCAAGAGCAAAATGATCACGGTTTAAATCCAGATTGGACAAAATATTAGAATTACTCACTTTAATCTTCGCTCAAAATAAAGCTATCGTCGTGCAATTTAAAATTATAATTTGCTAAAGTTACTACCTACTTGTCACAACAGTTTCTAATTTATGTAAAATGGAATAATAAAAAAAGTGCATGTGTTTCATTTAACTTACAAGAAAAACGTTCTTAAACAATTCCTACAAGTGAAGATAATTACGGCTGTCTTTCTCTGTCCCAGAAAGAAAAATGGATTTCACTTTGATTGTATTAATGGTTTCTCTTAATAAAGTATGGCCCGGCATGGCCTAGCGCGTAAGGCGTGCGAATCGTAATCTGAGGGTCGCGGGTTCGCGCCAAACATGCTCTCCCTCCCAGCCGTGGGGGTGTATAATGTGACGGTCAATCCCACTATTCGTTGGTAAAAGAGTAGCCCAAGAGTTGGCGGTGGGTGGTGATGACTAGCTGCCTTCCCTCTAGTCTTACACTGCTAAAGTAGGGACGGCTAACACAGATAGCCCTCGAGTAGCTTTGTGCGAAATTCCCATACAAACAAACAAACTTAATAAATGCCCTTGGGATTCTTGAAAACGGATGAACGTCTCTGGCTATTATATTAGGCAGTGTTTACAGTATTTGTTTGTTCTTGCGGAGTTTCCTCTCTCTAGTGGACTCATCTAAAAATGGAGACTGTGTCTTACTCACTAGATCCGATAAACTCGAACATTAAATCTTAGACCCCTCGTATGACAGTTTTAATCATCTTTCATTATTAGATTAACTTAGATAATTAGTAATTAGATAATTACTAATCTTCCATGTTGTTGTTGGTTTTGTTTTATTTTGGAATTTTTTACTAATAGTCACACAAAGATTACATAACTACTCTCAATATTGAGATTACAAACTAGAGTGAAGCCACGTAATAAACATCACCCATAATCAACTATTCCGCTACTTTAATCGAATAGTAGGATTTAATCGTCCTCAAATATTGTTTATTCTCGATTCCAAAGTGCAAATTGAGTTTATCCGATAGCGGATAACATGTTGAATTCTGAGATTCACGGTCCATTTATGCTAATCGCTTGACCACGTCCAGCTCTTCTTTGTTTCGTAGATGTCGGTTAATACAGAAAAGTGGCTGTATGTGTGTGTTTTTTTTATAAAAGCAAAGCCACAAGGGTTATCTGCTGTGTCCACCGAGGGGAATCGAACCCGTGATTTCAGTGTTGTAAGAACGTAGACTTACCGCTGTCCCAGTGGGGAGTATTGTTGATGCATTAATAACACTCAGTTAGTCGCCTGTGTCTATCTGTTGTTTTTTACTTTGTGTTTTGTAAAATGGGTAGGTGTTATTGGTGTGTAAAGTTTCTAATTGTTAATATTCCAACTTTTATCTACGTCTTTATAAGAACACAGGTTTTTTTATCTTGGTTAATTAAACTCTACTAAAGAAGGAACGCCGCTAAATTTGGTTATACGTCCCCACGTGGATCTAGGAAGTACAACTAAAGAGCTCTTTTGGAACCACAAATAAACATCAGTAACGTAAGTGGCCACATCTACAAGTAGATTAATGGCTAAACCGATGTCTTTGCCACAAGGCTAATGTAGCCAAACCACGTGAACGGTTATCAATACATTTTATCACGCTACCAAAACCTGCCCTCCATGACCAAGTGGTTAGTTTTCTCGCAAAAAGACCACTCTAGCCGTTCAAATCTTCAGACTCTCCTAGGATAAATAAGAATTTATCTTTCCACTAAATCAATGCTTTCCTTATAAAATATAAACCCAACATTCTTCGACTACATTAAGAAAAGGCTCCAATCCAGTATAACATATAAATTCTGATTCCCGGATTCAGGAGGACAACGCTACTGATGCCGGATTCAGGAGGACAACTCTACTGATGCCGGATTCAGGAGGACAACGCTGCTGATGCAGGATTCTGGAGGAAAACGCTGCTGATGGATATCTGAGGTACACAGATATGATATTTCTCTTCACTCCACTCACAGAATGCTATTTGGAATAAGTACTGTATGAAAAAAATAG
This sequence comes from Tachypleus tridentatus, assembly GCF_004210375.1. Lineage (NCBI taxonomy): Eukaryota > Metazoa > Arthropoda > Merostomata > Xiphosura > Limulidae > Tachypleus > Tachypleus tridentatus. The sequence continues at coordinate 14,583,393 of NC_134835.1, read as the reverse complement.
TGGGAGTTGAGGTTGTACTGAAAAGGCCTTCAAGTAAAACTCGGAAAACCACAGACGACTTGACAGTGTGATTCTCTTCAAAACTAACGTTTAATACACTTAATTTCACGATGCTTACTTAAATAACTGGTTGATGGGTAAAGTACTCTTGTTGAAAGAAAAAGAGAATGCATAACATTACACGTTACAGAAGTAATGGAGACAACTGGATCCACCATGATTCGCGAGTTGAAGTTAGTAGTTGTGGAGACAGCTGGATGCACCATGATTCGCGAGTTGAAGTTAACCAGAAGTAGTGGAGACAGCTGGATGCACCATGATTCGCGAGTTGAAGTTAACGTGTGAAACTTTCAGTGGGATTTACTAAAAGACAGAACTCCAGCAGTTGGTGTAGGAACACATTAATAAATACGGTGCACCAACCAGTACCCTGATCACTGAAATTCTAATCAAGGTAACCCTGGCGGAATGCAAATTTACTAATATTAAGTAAATAAAAATTTAAGTAATACTAAAAATAAAAGTAAAATAATTTAGTTTGCAAAACATTCTGACATTTAATTAAAATATACTAATCTCTTAAAGACAATACATTTGGAACACACTGCTGTCCAAAATGGGCCCGGCATTGCCAGGTGGGTTAAGGCGTTTGACTCGTAATTCGAGGGTCCCGGGTTCAAATCCCGGTCGTACCAAACATGCTCGCCCTTTTAGCCGGGGGGCGTTATAATGTTGGTAAAAGAGTAGCTTAAGAGTTGGCGGTGGGTGGTGATGACTAGCTGCCTTCCCTCTAGTCTTACACTGCTAAATTAGGGTCGGCTAGCAGAGATAACCCTCGAGTAGCTTTATGCGAAATTCAAAAACAAACAAACTGTCCAAAATGAGCTGTGTAGGTTGGAAGCTCGCCTTTCACCACAGCTACTTAAGAAAGTAAAAATATTTGTTTTGTGTGAATAGTAGCTAGTTCCTTTTAGACAGGCGAGGATACCTTACATAATAGCTTTCCATCTGGGAGACGTATAGATATGTAGTATGTTGTAAATAAAGATATGAAGTGTTCATGATACTATTTGAGCTTCATATTTAGTGGTCAGTTGGTAATGAATATTCTTTGTATATTATTGGTAATGTACTCCTGATTAACCGAAACAAATTAACAAAAAGTTAATTCGTAAGGAAGTAAAACTGTAAACAAAACAACCGTCACTTGTTTCTGTACCTCGTTCTTTCTACACTCTTTGTCTTTCGGACAAATGCCTCCATTTTCGTATAAAAGGATCAGAAAGGCTTGCTGACTCTCCAAAGTCAGCCAAGAAGTTACATTCTGATGAAAGTTGCAGCAAGTTGACTGGTTCTCTTTCACCACTCTCTGGATACGTAATCCTGTTGTTAGTGTAACCGCGTGTGTAGAGCCAGTAACTGATTGTATTATTCAAACAGCTGCAATAAGATATCAAGACTCGATTATTACAACAGAATTCTACTTTGGGTTGTCTTCCTTCATTGGTGGGCTTTGCTCTTTGAGAATAGACAGTCTACCATTTCTTCATTTGGCCTTTGTATACAGACACAATCTGTTGCATAGGGTTGAATGATGTTGTTGAGTGTTTTGATGAACAACCCATCCTTCTATGACTCAATATCACTCAATTGAATGATGATGTTGAGTGTTTTGATGAACAACCCATCCTTCTATGGCTCAATACCACTCAATTGAATGATGATGTTGAGTGTTTTGATGAACAACCCATCCTTCTATGGCTCAATATCACTCAATTGAATGATGATGTTGAGTGTTTTGATGAACAACCCATCCTTCTATGGCTCAATACTTGTAATCTTTCTTCAAATCACATAAGATTTCTGCACCCGTGTTTATGAATGGTTCGAAACCAGGTTATTCTGTAGGTTCTATCATGATTTGTAATGACTTGTTGGTTACTAACAGGATCCATTCTCCAGTTTCTGTATTCACTGCAGCGTCTTAGGCCCCATTTCTTGCCTTGGATCACATAATAGCTAAGTAATACATTAATTGCACCATTTAAAGTATCTCTTTTAGCTCTCTACTGACATTGGAGTTGCTTAATATGAGTTATTACACTAATTTTTTCAATGTTACAAAATATTTAGTCCACTTTTGTCTGTCATCCATTTCTATCCATTTTTTAAAAATACCTGACCATGTTTTTGTTTACTGGAATTAACTTGCTGACACCACAGATAAGTTCATCTGTTCTAACATTGTCACAGCTGTGTCTGTCCCATACGTGGACTCTAGACCTATAATCAAAGCACAGCTTCACACTAGGTGGCAGTAAATTTAAAGTGAACAAATTTGTAACAATTTTTCTGTTGTTTTTCGACCATCAAATCACCTTAAAGATTGGAAGGAGGAAGTTATCTTGTCTAGGCTATGCACTGGTCATTGGAAGGAGAAAATTATCTTGTCTAGGCTATGCACTGGTTATTGGAAGGAGAAAGTTATCTTGTCTAGGCTATGCACTGGTTATTGGAAGGAGGAAGTTATCTTGTCTTGGCTATTATGCACTGGTCATTGGAAGGAGGAAGTTATCTTGTCTAGGTTATGTACTGGTCATTGCTTTTCTTTACTCATAATTATTTTATTTTAGACTGTTCCATCATTGTGTATCCTTTGTCTCATCGAGGTCTCAATTCCCCAAATTTTACTTGCATGCTGTCATTTTTAATACTTGTAGACTGCACCTGGTAATGGCTGTGGAGTACGAATGGTTTTACGTCTTTGCAGCCACCCCTGACAGATTACAGTGCTTCTTTTTGTAAGGTCCACCACAGTGGCAAAATCCACTGGGTGTTTTCATTGGAGAGTAATTTTGGATCTGTAATCCGTATTTTGGATTCTGTTTTAGATTTTAGACTCTCAAGTATCTCTTACAGCAAGTATTTAAAGTCAGTTACGTCACTTGTATGATAAAAATAAATAGGCTATTTTAGTAAGAATACATTATGTACAGAGATGGTGGTGACAAATCTTTGTCACAGAGTTTCTGGCACTCTGGTACAATGTGCTCCTTCGTACAATGCTGAGAGGCAATATAAAAGTATACTATATATATATACAGCAGAATCTCAAAATAAATGATGATAGAATATACGGGTTCTATTTTTTCACTTTATGTATTTCATACGAACACAAAATATATATATTTTTACTCTATAATACATCTGTGTGTGCCCACGGTGGGAGACTGGTTAGTAGTTTATATAGTTCAACATTTAATCAACCTGGACTCCAAAAAACGAATTGTGAAGTTTATAAGGTAATTTTTTTTATTATACTGGATGTGTTATGTTGTCGTCAATGTTAAATAAAAGTTAAAATATTTTGAAAATTTCGGTTTATCTTTAATATCAATTATTCTAAAGGTGATGTTAATGATGTATTTGGTAATTCATGAAGTATATAAGGATAACTAACCCAAGTGTATTTATGTGTTCTTTTCAACAGCGGAACATTATTTGTTGTTGTTTGTAATCAAACACAAAGCTACACAAAGGGCTATCTGACTTTTAGCATTGTAAGTCCTCAGACATTCAGCTGTGCCACTGGAGGTGGAGTGCGGAACATTATTACGTTGTAAGTCCTCAGACATTCAGCTGTGCCACTGGAGGTGGAGTGCGGAACATTATTACGTTGTAAGTCGTCAGACATTCAGCTGTGCCACTGGAGGTGGAGTGCGGAACATTATTACGTTGTAAGTCCTCAGACATTAAGCTGTGCCACTGGAGGTGGAGTGCGGAACATCACTTCGTGCACGTGTTATAACTTTTGTTTTTCCTGTTTACCGAGGCAACCAGTCTTTACCGCGTTTAATCGTAACCCCATTGACGCATATACAAAATTGTGCTTTTCTCTACAATAAGACATTTGTTACGTTTTTCAAAAGAATGTTTCCTATTATTATACAATAATAAGTCTTTTAGTATAGAGTTCCAGTTCTAGTTTCCGTTTCAAGCTCATCTCACATTTATGTGTCTCTGAAAATGGTAATTTGAATCGAAAGGATAAGAACAAGCCTAGTGTTTGGACCACGCAGGTTTTCTAGTCACCCCCAAAGATTTCTACTCAGGAGTGGAATTTTTGTTCAACCCATCACCTTCATAGAACTATACTCTCTCTGGTAACCTGCAAATCGAACAAACACTTATTTTCTGTCGACCTTAGGAGCGTTGACCTGTTCATTTTAACTGAGGAAATACTTCTAACTTTTTGAGATCCACAAACTACACCATTCTTCGTATCAGGTCTAGAACAACAAAATCTACCAATTCACTTCATGAAAACAGTAACACCTCCCACAAACAACCACTGTTGAACATTTATTAATTAGTAGATTTGTTTCCATTTCAGGACCGAAGGAACAATTCTTCCAGACCTCCAGATCACCAAAACTAAACATCATTCCACTGTCAGCCAATATAACCAAATCAGATCTTACAGACAAGTTCATTCATAACACACTAACTAAGAAAAACTCGCAGACAAGATGACCTAGGCTGCAATATGACAGGTCAGCCACTTCAGCGCCTCCAATTTATCGAAATCCAGACACGTATCATCAAGACAGATGGAAGGATCCAGACCAACCCGATGACGACTCGTCATCCTACGCCCACTGGCCAGGGACTTCCTTCGACCCAAAAGTCAGCCTTCACAAGATTTATTTTCGCTTTCAATGACGACATCAATTCCGACTTCGGTCACAACCAAGACTGTTCAAACTTAACCTCGACTCTTCATCCATCCAGTCTATTTGTTCGATCACGACCAAGACTGTCCAAATGTAACCTCGACTCTTCATCCATCCAGTCTATTTGTTCGATCACGACCAAGACTGTCCAAATGTAACCTCGACTCTTCATCCATCCAGTCTATTTGTTCAATCACGACCAAGACTGTCCAAATGTAACCTCGACTCTTCATCCATCCAGTCTATTTGTTCAATCACGACCAAGACTGTTCAAACTTAACCTCGACTCTTCATCCATTCAGTCTATTTGTCCGATCACGACCAAGACTTTTCAAACGTAACCTCGACTCTTCATCCATCCAGTTTATTTGTTCGATCACAACCAAGACTGTTCAAATTTAACCTCGAGTCTTCATCCATCCAGTCTTTTGTTCAATCACAACCAAGACTGTTCAAACGTAACCTCGACTCTTCATCCATTCAGTCTATTTGAAAGCTTGATAAAACAACGTTTGTTTATCTGATCATCTAATCACGCTTACCAATCTTTGTCTTTTTTTATCTTCCATTACAAGATCTTACGGCCACTATCCTTATTGTAAAAGTTGGTTTTCAACTGTTGATATACGTGAGTTATATAACGTTATTTTGTTAAGTTAAAATTTTAGTTTGAATTCAAACTTTATGTTTTCAGATTTGTTACACGTAAATTTATAACAATAAATAAAAAAATAATAGTAGCTACTATTCGTCTGTAGATGTCGCTAGAGAGACTGAAAATATGAATGGCTACATTGACAAACTTTTACTACACCTTAAACAAAATTCTGAATACATTTCAAGAATTGATCATCTTGTTGTTTAAACTGTTGTAAACGAAGAAAATATTTCTAGTTACTGATGTAGTCATCAGAGGTCTCTTAACGACGAAGTGGCGTAACACTGTAAAACGAAGAAACCAACAAGAGAGTGCAAACATGGGAGTTTGTAGGGTTAGCATTGCGGGCACGTACAGACACAGACAGAATAGATTTATTGAGATAAAGAGAAGTTTACGGGAAAGAGTGAATGACATAGATGAATAAAGCATTCTATCGGCTCCTTTAGACGGTGGTCACGTAACCTTGATTTTTACAAAACTTGTTAACTTTGATGGATTTGAAGTGACGAAGGTGTCTGGATCGTCTTTCTTTTTCGACCAGATTCTATAATGTTCTACCAACACAATTGCACAGAAATCCAAAGATGAAATTATTTCTGGTACGGAGTGTTCTCTACAGAGGTATATTAAAGATATCTTAATGAAAATTAAAAGAGATCAAAGAATAAGATTGTTTACAAAAACCTCTGTCTGAATTTACAAGTTTTTTTTTTCATCTTTAATTCAAATGTAATTTTACAGAACAATATGGAAATCTTGTTTAGAAATAGGTTAATATTCTCAACAATTTTGACTCGATATCATATCACAAGATAATCAATAATAATGAATTATATTTTTGCTTATATTCGTATTATCTCGTTTTCTTTATTCTATAATTAGTGTAAATATTCACATATATTCAGGTAATATTTTCTAGGTTCTCATCAAGGTTATGTGTACTGAATTAACGTATTCACAATACATGAGACGTAAAAAGCCCATAAATACACAATAATAAGTCGTAAGTAAAGGTTAAATATTGTATCAGTTATCCTATAGAAGATTGTATCACCTTGAACCTTTCTCTGTACCGATTTTCACACTAAGAGAAGAGGAAGCCCATTTCAAGAGATAACACAGATATTTGTGTAAGTTAGCTTCAGTTAGGACGTTCACTTCCTTTAGTAAATTATTCTAAATAATCTTTCATTTAGAGACTCTAAGAATTGTGGGATACCACACTAAGACCTCGACCTGACATAAAACTGAGATATGTCTATGATTTTTCTGTCTCATCCCATATTGTGCTTTCCTCTTCTTCTGGTGAATAATTTCTCACCACTCCAGTAACTAGTTACAGCTGTATTGTAAGAACAAAATACAAATGTGTTACAGGTGCTTGGCTCCATCTGTCAGGCACCAGTGTACCTGAATACCACATTTTTATATGAGCCACAGCTTCATCTGTCAGGCACCAGTGTATCTGAATACCACATTTTTATATGAGCCACACTGGATTTCAACACCTGGAAAACAAAACAATAATTTAGGTCGTGTCTTCAACCCGCAGATTGTGGTTTGCATGAACTTCATGTTATTTTTATTAGTTTAGAAAAAAAACATTTTGGTCTTCATATGTGATGAGAGATTCGACATGGGCCTGAAGCTTCTAAAAAATTCTGGAGTTCAAGAAAACTCATTTCAAAAGATCTCAAATTTTGTTGAATTTATTGTTGTTTTGCAGTAATTATCCCTTTATTTTACCTTCATTACTCACGGTGGGTCAGTGGTCAGTTTAAAGACCTAAAATGCTAAAATCCGTTGTTCGATTTCCCGTGGTGGACAGAGTTTATACAGCCTATTGTGTAGCTTTGCACTGACATAGCAGAAACAGCAGTGTTGCTCCAAATCTTAAAACATACCCAGCTGTTTTTAGTTCCGATACTTCTGTATCTATTATCACTACTTAATATTGTGAAACGTCGTAATCTGTGACTGTATTATCAAAAGTTTCGATTCGCATATTTCAGGTCAAAAATCTTATAAAGTTTATATTTAAAATAATTAGAATCTCACGCTATGTAATCAATAATTTATTTTAGTACCCCGCTATTACAGCGGTAAGTCTACGGGTTCATAAAACTAAAATCAGGGGCTCGATTCCCCTCGGTGGACTCAGCAGATAGCCTGATGTAGCTTTGTTAAATGGAAACACACACACACACGTTTTATTTTAATTGTGACATAAAGCTTTCTGATTAAAGTTTACAGTCACCGAATATTCTCACCCTTACAGCTTCAGGAGCGATATAATGTCATGGTTACTCCCACTTTTTTCGGCAAAAGAGTTGGTAGTGAGTGATGTTGACGTTGGGCGAGATAATAAAAAGGAAACTGATGAAAATGTTGTACGCAGTACTTCTGAATAAAGTCGTTATTATAAATACTCCACTCAGAAGGTCTTGTGATTAAAATCCGTCATTTAGTATACCTATCAGCCGTAAGTTATTATACGTGAGGTTAATATCACTACGTAAGTTATTATACGTAAGGTTAATATCACTACTTGTCAGTAAATAGTTTGTTTGTGTTTGACTAGTTCTCTTTCCACTCGTCTTTTACTTCAATTTGAGAGACTGTTCGTGCATACAACTACCGTGCAATTTTGTGCAAATGTTCAACAGACTATTTAGATTAATCTATTTCTAAGAATTTGTCATAAGGTTTCTACTTATAACAGTCGCGATCTAATATTTTATTGTGAAGTTTCAGTTCAGAACAGACGTGATCTAAGACTCTGTTACAAATTTTCTCTTGTCTGTCCGAATATAAGAATTTCACTCTTGTAGCACAAGAACGACGCTCATTATCGCAGCAATAGACTGTGAATACTGACCACTCAAATTCACGGTTTGACCACAGTAACCATTAGGTCGTATTCCACTCATTTAACTTTAGAAGCCTTAGCCCCGGGGCCCACAAATGACAGGTGTATTTATGTAGATCTGTCTAGTCAGGAGAAACTTACTTTGAACAGTAATGATAAAAGTATTGTTCTGAGAAACGTTCCACTCGTAAAATGTTAGGAAAAAGCTAACGTAATCTATACCAGTGACAGACACACTTCGAATGAGAAAAATAACCATCTGCACACCAACACGAAGTTCTTGTGTAATTTCCTTACGTTACAAAACTCCGATAAGGCAATATTTACTGGAAAAAGAAAACATTGTTATGGTATTTGATTACTAAAATAACTGATACCAGATCAGACTTAAACGTATAAATAGCTTTCTTCTGAGTTCAAAACACAGAAGTACAAATAGTGCATTATACAGGTAAGTACTGTTTGTTTATATTCATCAATAAGGTTTCTGTTTAAAACTATGTTTATGTGTGATATTTAGGTTACTACATGGTGAAGTAAAACAAACTCAAAACCCCACAAATATTACATCCACTTCACTATTATAAAAGGCCTAATGGTATTTCTTTGGCTTGCTGACCCAAGCTTCGGTGATGAGCCTTTAAAGGACGAAACTGTAGTCAGTAGTTGAGTGTAGGGCCAATCACAGAATGCATTAGGTATCTACGTCACAATATTGTCTTTTGAATTTAACCTCTGGTGATAAACTAAAGGAATTAGTAACCTAAATATCTAATAATGAGAAGAAATTCCCAAATGAAGGTTTTGTTATTTAAAAATAAGAGCATGTTACATATTTCACTTTAAATTGTTTGTTTATTTTGAAGTTAAGCAGAAAGCTGCACAATGGGCTGTCTGTGCTCTGCCCACAACGGGTACCGAAAACCGGTGTCTAGCGTTTTTTGTCCACAGATATACCGCTTTGCTACAGGGTGTGGGCTTTACTGTGAAAAGTGTTGAAATTCAACTGAGTGCCCGAAGAGATTATAACGCTACCCGTGGTGAGCACAGTGCAGATCGACCGTAGTGTTTCTTTATGTTTAACTAGAAATAAATTAATTCATTTTGTTCCAGAAGAAGTAAACATGACGAAACTGTCACGGTGATTATATTTGTTAATTATAATAACAGCAAAGTAAAACACATTCATGTTAAACTGTTTATTAACAACGTATTTTATCATGAAGCTTCTAATACACGGAGATAATGTTTATTAAAGATACTTGATTTGTATAATATAAGTATCATATAAAAAAACGAGTCACTGGGGTCAACAGGTCCTCTGGTGGGTAAACGGTAAGTCTATATTCCACCGTTGATAGAACACAGGTAGTTTATTGTAAAGCTTGTGTTAAAAATACAACATCTTATAAAACACAGATATTATACTTGCAGATAGAATGATAACATTTTTCTGTATAAAATGAACTGGCAAAACAAAATACACAATTTATGAATGTCGTGAAACCAGTTAATAAAGTTAATCTTGATTCAACAACATGAAATGTAAATGTAACGTTTTTTTAACTGTATTGGAAACCACTCACAAAATATTTATTAATCAACAGCTTAATAACTAAGGATGAAGCTTTGTTTGAAAGATTGACTAATGAGTTGGTTGGTTGTTTTATGGCACAAAGCAGCTGGACTATCTGTGCGACTGATGAGACCTTTATATTACTTCCATACTAAAATAGGAAACAAATTATATTCAGGTAGGGCTTCATAAGACGTGGTTTGATTTGTTTTGAATTTCGCACAAATTCACACGAGGACTATCTGCACTAGTCGTCCTTAATTTAGCAGTGTAAAACTAGAGGGAAGGCAGGTAGTCATTCCCACCCACCGCCAACTCTTGGGCTACTTTTTTACCAACGAATAGTGGGATTGACCGTAAATTATAACGTCTCCACAGCTGTAAGGGCGAGCATGTTGGGCGCAAGGGGGATGCGAACCTGCGAGCCTCGCATCACGAGTCGAGTGCCTTAACCCCCTGGCCATGTCGGGTTGAAGATATGGTAACATTGACTGTATCGACGTCCAAACTCCTTGTTGTTCGTCTCCCTCAATCTCTGTATAGTGCTGAAAACATCAGTTATTGTTACTGATTATCTCGGTGCTAACTCACAACTGACAACTTTCACAGTTCATTCATTTTATACTGTACAACTTTTAGTTATACATTTATTAAAACTGTCTACCAAACAATCAACCATCTTTGTCATTTCTTAAGACTGTGTACTTATGATCTGAAATTGATTTTACCTAAATATTAAACATGAACATTGTAAAGAACGTTAATAAAGTTTAATTATTATTATTCTGTTTTTTTTCAGATAACAAATATTAAAATACTGAAGAACGTTATAAATCATGAGGTGTTTCAGTTTTCTAATTATTTTAATAACGATATGCGTAGCAAGTGGAGGTAAGTTTGTTTTAAATATACGATTTATATCGCAAATATGTCTTTTAGTGTAAACAGCTCAACAAAAAGTCAGTCTGTAGATGTATATGTGGAATATACCACGTTTGTAGAAAATATCTTATTTTATAACTTTATACTCAAAATTATTTCAAGAAGATATTTCTATAATTACTGTGTCTATATCGTTACTATAGTTTTAAGTTCATTTTAGCCTATTCTTAAGGAAATTTGATTTGACTGGTCATCAAGCAGTGTCATTTGTATGTTGTGTTCAGACGTGACGTAACACTAAGTGTACTATAGACCTGATGACACATTTTCCTTCTTAAGATAACAAAATACGTGTTCACGATTTACAGTAATAAATATTATTGTTGTTAACAATTGTTTATTATTATTTTAATCGTACGATTTGTTAAAAAATAATCAAGTTTCTATCAGATTTTTAGGGTTTGTCAGATTTCTAGAGTTCATACAAATCATGAATAATAAAATATTACCAGATTTGATATTTTGATCAAACATTTACCTTAAAAACAACTTTAATATTCTCCAAAAAAATAATAAAGTTATTGGTTCACAATTTGCTTAAAAGAACTTTTTTGTTTAACTCTCGTTTAGCGTCATTTTCGAATTCAAAATTTTCGTTTTACTTATTGTTCACAGATGTCGCTCGCACGACTGGAAACATGAATGACTACATCGACAAAGTTCTACAAAACCTTAAAGAAAATCGTGAATACATTTCCAAAATTGAACCTCTTGTTGTCGGAACTGCAGTAGATGAAGGCAAATTCCGAGTTACTGATGTTGTCGTCAGAGGTCTCTCAAGTATTGGACGACGAGGTGACGTCACATTAACAAATGACGAAGCCAATAAAAAAGTGGTATTGAATGCAAACCTTGGAGTGTCAGGAGTTAGTGCTAGTGGTAGATATAGATACAGACAGAACAGATTTATTAAGCTAAAGGGAAGTTTAAACGCTAGGATAAATGAAATAGCAGTACAAATTATTCTGTCAGCTCCTTTGAACGGTGGACAGGTGACCTTGGTTTCCGCAAAAGTTACTCGTTTTGAGGATTTAAGATAACGAAGGTATCTGGAGCTTCGTTCCTTTTAACTGGATTCTAAAATATGCTGCTAACAAAATTGCAAAGAAATCAAAAGATAAAATCGTTTCTGGTATGGAGAGTTCTCTACAGAGATACCTTAAAGATGCCTTAGTTAAAGTAACCTTCCCAGGAAGCGTCTGAATGTTGTATTGAAACTCAGAGGTGTTTTTAATATTATACAAACTAATGTTTAGTTTTTTTATATAAATATTAGGCTGTATTGTAAACTTAAAAAACAACAACATAGAACCAGCATATCGTCTTAATTTTTAGTTCTGGAAGATATAATGAAATTTATTGTTTAAATAAATGTTGAAATAAAATTTTAACCAACAGTATGTTCTTCTTCCAAGATATAATAAATATTACATATGCAAGGTTTCTTTACAGTTAGTCAGATAATTTTAACGTCCATAATTAAAAAACTAATAAAAAGTGACAGTTACAATATTAAAACAATGGAAGCCTAATCACAAAAGAAACAAATTTAATGTCGTGTAATGAGCATAGATCATAAATTATTGATAGGTTACTGGACATCCAGAAATAGACCAATGTCCACGTGACACAGCTTGTCTATTCGTCATAAGAATGTTTGGTTTGAAATTGGTTATAAAATTTCGGACTAAATCAGTTTTGCATTGTCGCTAGGGTCAACTTTCCACTTTATAATTTCACTTCATTGTCCATTATTCCAATATAAACAAAGTTTTTTTTTTCCATTGTGGTGCAAACTAGTGGTGCGATTAGCGCAACTGTTTATGGTATTCAACCTACTCAACATACTTCTGATGAAAAACTAGCATTTTTGGTTTGATATAATCACATCCATCCAGACCACCGCAACATTTAAAATGCTGATTGTGCATCACATGTTTCGGTTTGTTCTCACAAGTTAGAACCCTTCTATCAAACGTTCTGTATACGGGCCTGATTAAAATAAGTAAAATCAATAATTTATTGTTGTTTTTTATAGTACGACTTTTGTACAGAATAATTTATAAACACATGTGATTATTCAAATGCCACTTTAACTTACTGTCTCCGTTATTTCGAAAGTAACTCTGTTTAATGCTTGCTCGAAATATTTAAAACTCATCTGTTGTGCTTGAGTACAACAAAACTTATTAAATTTTGTAGATTACACAATGTAACACATATTTTGTTCCTGGATAGTATGTGCTGTTTCTTAATTGCTTATGTTGTCAATTTGTACATTTTCATTTGCAGAAGGTCTGAATAACACAACATATTAATTAACATTTACATGTATTTATGCTAAAGTTATACAAAAATGTTTAGAAGTGAGTTTTTCGAGAGTTGCGACTATAATGTAAATAACATTCACGTATCAACTCCCAAATATAGTCCCCCATCATGTTTTCGTCATACGCTCTTTGGTAGCGGCGTTCAAAGTCCAGTATATCTTGGTGGAAGCGATCGCCTTGCTCCTCTTAGTATGCTCCCATGCTCTCCTTAAATTTATCAAGATGAGCGTCAAGGATGTAGACTTTCAGAGACATCCTGCAACCCATTTTGCCATAGTTCTTCACCAGAGCCTCAACCAGTTTTACGTAATATTCGGCCTTGTGATTGTCCATGAAGCCCCAAACCACTGCATCAAAGCTGCCCCAAGATTTTTTCCTTTCCTACTGAACTTCTTGGGGAATTCTGTGCACTCCAGGATCTTCTTTATTTGTGGTCCAACAAAGACACCAGCCTTGACCTTTGTCTCACACAGCTTAGGAAAGAAGTGTCGAAGGCACTTGAAGGCTGCAGATTCCTTATCAAGAGCTGTGACAAATCGTTTCATAAGACCCAATTTTATCCAATGGTGGGAAAACACCTTCTGGAGGTCCACTAATGGCTCACACTTAACATTGTGCCTCCTCTCAGAGAACTCGGTCCTTTGTGGCCAGTACTTCCTGTTGTAGAGCTGCGATGTCCCTACTGTCTCAAAGTCAAAGATAACAGGAAACTTGGTAAAGCATCCTTGGAGACCCATCAGAATGTCATCATTTTGAAGTCTCCGATAACCTCCCAGCCATACTCGTCATACGTCAAGGCTTCTAGCAAGGTCTTGACGCTGTTGTATTCTCTTTGAGGTTCATCGAAAGGTATTTAAAATTTAAAAGGCCTAAAATTTGTACAATATAAAATCTTACAATTCAAGCAAGCAAGAACTATCAGTCTTGCCTTCTAGAGTTTTTTGCAATGCTCGTAGGTAAAATGAGGAGGGTTTATATTGATCCCTGATAGACATGACGAAATATGACTTGTAGGCTTCACACATTTTAACAGATGCTGTCATAGAGTACTTTTTTCGCTCTTTTCTTGATAAATTGGCCACATACATAGCAGAATGTGTCTGGAGAATGGTTGCAGCTTCTTGATGCCATCTCTGATAAAATCAGATAGGTCTATGTGCTCATTCACTTAGGCATCCAGAACTAAACTGAAGTGGTGAGTTCCTGTATATATATCTTACTGTGGAAAGTTCTAGAAAATTCTGAAAGGTTTTCGAAAATCCTCGTAAGTTCCACAACATTCCAGAAACTTCTTGAAAATTCTCTATAAGCTACTCAGCACTGAATCTACCTGGAATGTTCTGGATAATGGGTAAATTTGAAAACTTCATTACCCAGGTCACAAAAGCAAAGTTTGAAGAGAAAATAGGTCTTTTCCATTAACTTTAGGCATAAGCAATTGGGAAATAACACTTTCTGCCCAGGAACAATAAAAAGTAACATTGTGTTATATACGAAATTCTTCAACTAAAGACTAGGAAATAGATAATATTAGTATTGAAACATTGTTTGGAAAAGGAAAATAAAGACAGGACTGTAACCTCGATGTGTCACATATATATAAATTTCAAAACTTTTGTATCAACTCCACTAACATTTTGCTTATTTCATTCGAAGCGTCTCACCGCCCCCCGCTAGTAAAGCGGTATGTCTCCGGATTTACAACGTTAAAATCAGGGGTTCGATTTCTCTCCGTGGATTCAACAGATAGCTTCATGTGGCTTTGCTATAAGAAAGACGTGAACACACATGCGTCTCACTAAATGTTCCACTAGTATCAGTAGAAGGGATATAAGAATTGATAGTAACATAAATTAATTAAAAAAAGAAAATCTACTTAGCCAATTCTAAATAAAAAAAATATTTTAAAATTAAAAATAATTTCTCAACTTTCTACTGGCTTAAATCAATTTTTTAGCCCCTTAGGTTCCCGTATTTTTTCAAATTTATGGTCTTCCTAAATCTGATTTCCGCTTAACAATTGTTCCGACACACAAAACTAACAGTTACAATCTAGGAAAATCTTTGCATGAATGATTTCAAAATATAATTCCCGTGACTCTGAAATGTCACGGGAATTATATTTTGAAATGTTCTGAAATGTTCCTCAAAAAACTCTGAGAATTTAATCACTTTGGTCAATTAATTACGGTTGATGTAAAAGAATGTTCACTGGAGTTCCCGTATGTGAAGTGATAAACACTGTCCGTGAATGTTACCAGAATGATTCGAATTCCATTTTTACTTGAATATCAACACTGTAATAAAATTATTTCTCGTTGTTACCAAATCTTCCACTTCCCAGTCTGAAGGTACGAATTATATTCAAACTGAAGGTCTAAGTATGAAGAACTCTGTAGCTGTAGTAGTTGTCAACATATTTATGACAAGAACTGAAGACACTTTATACACCAACTCTTTGTTATCGATATGATGATGACATTACATAACCTTCGATAACCTTAACACTTATTCACGTGTTTTATCACATCTAAACCAGATACTTCCAAACCTAAAATTCACGGGAGAAAACAAGTTGATAACAAATTGTCATTTCTAAACGTTATTCTTAAAAAAGACACAAACACAGGCTTTCAAACTTCCATATTTCGTAAGAACACTTTCTGTGGACTTTACGTTCCTGAAAATTTCCTTCAGCAACCACTGCCACAATTGGGTTTATTACAATCAATTGTTGTAAAAATCTTAACTTTCAGTTTTGTGTACAAAACGACCTCTCTCACCACTTCCGGTATGGCCAGAAGGTTAAGGTACTCGACTTAATCCGAAATGCGCGCCTGAAACCCCGTCGCACCAAACATGCTCGCCCTTTCAGCCGTGAGGCATTATAACGTGACGGTAAATCCCACTATTCATTGGTAAAAGAGAGTTCAAGAGTTGGCGGTGGGTGGTGATGACTAGCTACCTTCCCTTTAGTCTTACACTGCTAAATTAGGGACGGCTAGCAGATAGCCCCTCGTGTAGCTTTGGGCGAAATTCAAGAACACCACCACCAACAACCGTAGGCACCTTCGAAAATATTTTAAAATAGGGGGGTAGAGCATGTAAGTGTGGGGGTGTTTACCGTGTGTGGACCAATGAAGTAAAAGAATATTTATTATGTTAATTAAATTACGTTAGTCTCAGTTCTCGTGTCCAACTTAATGACTTATGATTGGTGTTCATAAAAAGCCACATCTGGCTATTCGTACCACTGAGGTGAATCGAAACCTGGTTTTAGATTTATAAATACGTAGGTTTACCGCTGTCATAGCTGACGATTCTACCTAATGATGTCAAGTTAACCTAACGAAATTTTGTGAATGAAATGAACAATAGTTTTACTATCTATAAAACCTGTTTTAAAACACATCTTAACATTTAATTGTATCAATTGTTTTAATTTCTCTTAAGCTCTTAGCAAAGTGTCTGGTCCACCACCATCACTAACTATAGGCCTAACTGTCAATTTCTCTAGCCGTTTATTGATGTAGTGAAACAGTATATAGTTGTTAAAGTATTGACTGTTTTAAATTTTGTTTAAAAAAATGAAAATTCATCCGTTCCTTTTCTGCTGTTCACTTATTTTATTTTTCTTCCACATATAGTAACAACCTTTTTCGCTATCTTCTGCTTTCAGTGACGGAGATTATGTATATTTTAATCGCCTAGCGGTTAAAGTCTGTTCATATTTAAACTTAGGACTATTCATTGAGTTTTGGGCGCCTGTATTGAAGGAGGTTAATAAAGATTAATAAATATATATTCACGTAAGAAACATTTCCAGACAAAACCTCTAATGCTTTGAGTAATATCACTGTTTTATTAGCTCCATATTTCGGTCCTGTGTGTTAGGTGATTGTGAACACAGAGAAAATTGAAATCATCTTAAACCAGAACGAAAACGTTTATGATCGCAAGTCTGAAGAATGTGTTCC
>NC_134835.1:14510815-14565805 GCF_004210375.1 Tachypleus tridentatus | reverse complement strand
TTGTTTCATAAGACCCAATTTTATATCCAATGGTGGGAAAAACACCTTCTGGAGGTCCACTAATGGCTCACACTTAACATTGTGCCTCCTCTCAGAGAACTCGGTCCTTTGTGGCCAGTACTTCCTGTTGTAGAGCGCTGCGATGTCCCTACTGTCTCAAAGTCAAAGATAACAGGGAAACTTGGTAAAGCATCCTTGGAGACCCATCAGGAATGTCATCATTTTGAAGTCTCCGATAACCTCCCAGCCATACTCGTCATACGTCAAGGCTTCTAGCAAGGTCTTGACGCTGTTGTATTCCTCTTTGAGGTTCACCGAAAGGTATTTAAAATTTAAAAGGCCTAAAATTTGTACAATATAAAATCTTACAATTCAAGTAAGAACTATCAGTCTTGCCTTCTACAGTTTTATTGCAGTGCTCGTAGGTAAAATGAGGTGCCCAGGGTTTATATTGATCCCTGATAGACATGACGAAATATGACTTGTAGGCTTCACACATTTTAACAGATGCTGTCATAGAGTACTTTTTCGCTCTTTTCTTGATAAATTGGCCACATACATAGCAGAATGTGTCTGGAAAATGGTTGCAGCTTCTTGATGCCATCTCTGATAAAATCAGATAGGTCTATGTGTTCATTCACTTAGGCATCCAGAACTAAACTGAAGTGGTGAGTTCCTGTATATATATCTTACTGTGGAAAGTTCTAGAAAATTCTGAAAGGTTTTTTGAAAATCCTCGTAAGTTCCACAACATTCCAGAAACTTCTTGAAAATTCTCTATAAGCTACTCAGCACTGAATCTACCTGGAATGTTCTGGATAATGGGTAAATTTGAAAACTTCATTACCCAGGTCACAAAAGCAAAGTTTGAAGAGAAAATAGGTCTTTTCCATTAACTTTAGGCATAAGCAATTGGGAAATAACACTTTCTGCCCAGGAACAATGAAAAGTAACATTGTGTTATATACGAAATTCTTCAACTAAAGACTAGGAAATAGATAATATTAGTATTGAAACATTGTTTGGAAAAGGAAAATAAAGACAGGACTGTAACCTCGATGTGTCACATATATATTAATTTCAAAACTTTTGTATCAACTCCACTAACATTTTGCTTATTTCATTCGAAGCGTGTCACCGTCCCCCGCTAGTAAAGCGGTATGTCTCCGGATTTACAACGTTAAAATCAGGGGTTCGATTTCCCTCCGTGGATTCAACAGATAGCTTCATGTGGCTTTGCTATAAGAAAGACGTGAACACACATGCGTCTCACTAAATGTTCCACTAGTATCAGTAGAAGGGATATAAGAATTGATAGTAACATAAATTAATTAAAAAAAGAAAATCTACTTAGCCAATTCTAAATAAAAAAAATATTTTAAAATTAAAAATAATTTCTCAACTTTCTACTGGCTTAAATCAATTTTTTAGCCCCTTAGGTTCCCGTATTTTTTTCAAATTTATGGTCTTCCTAAATCTGATTTCCGCTTAACAATTGTTCCGACACACAAAACTAACAGTTACAATCTAGGAAAATTCTTTGCATGAATGATTTCAAAATATAATTCCCGTGACTCCTTGTGTTTCAAAGTTCTGAAATGTTCCTCAAAAAACTCTGAGAATTTAATCACTTTGGTCAATTAATTACGGTTGATGTAAAAGAATGTTCACTGGAGTTCCGTATGTGAAGTGATAAACACTGTCCGTGAATGTTACCAGAATGATTCGAATTCCTTTTACTTGAATATCAACACTGTAATAAAATTATTTCTCGTTGTTACCAAATCTTCCACTTCCCAGTCTGAAGGTACGAATTATATTCAAACTGAAGGTCTAAGTATGAAGAACTCTGTAGCTGTAGTAGTTGTCAACATATTTATGACAAGAACTGAAGACACTTTATACACCAACTCTTTGTTATCGATATGATGATGACATTACATAACCTTCGATAACCTTAACACTTATTCACGTGTTTTATCACATCTAAACCAGATACTTCCAAACCTAAAATTCACGGGAGAAAAACAAGTTGATAACAAATTGTCATTTCTAAACGTTATTCTTAAAAGACAAACACAGGCTTTCAAACTTCCATATTTCGTAAGAACACTTTCAGTGGACTTTATGTTTCTGGAAATTTCCTTCATAACCACTGCCAACAATTAGGTTTATTGCAATCAATTGTTGTAAAAAATCTTAACTTTCAGTTTTGTGTACAAAACGACTTTTCTCTCACCACTTCCGGTATGGCCAGAAGGTTAAGGTACTCGACTCTTAATCCGAAGGTCGCGCGTTCGAAACCCCGTCGCACCAAACATGCTCGCCCTTTCAGCCGTGAGGGCATTATAATGTGACGGTAAATCCTACTAT
Source organism: Tachypleus tridentatus (assembly GCF_004210375.1). NCBI lineage: Eukaryota > Metazoa > Arthropoda > Merostomata > Xiphosura > Limulidae > Tachypleus > Tachypleus tridentatus. Next base: position 14,563,432 of record NC_134835.1, on the reverse strand, counting down.
TCATTGGTAAAAGAGTAGTTCAAGAGTTGGCGGTGGGTGGTGATGACTAGCTACCTTCCCTTTAGTCTTACACTGCTAAATTAGGGACGGCTAGCGCAGATAGCCCTCGTGTAGCTTTGCGCGAAATTCAAGAACACCACCACCAACAACCGTAGGCACCTTCGGAAATATTTTAAAATAGGGGGTAGAGCATGTAAGTGTGGGGGGTGTTTACCGTGTGGACCAATGAAGTAAAAGAATATTTATTATGTTAATTAAATTACGTTAGTCTCAGTTCTCGTGTCCAACTTAATGACTTATGTGTGGTGTTCATAAAAAAGCCACATCTGGCTATCTGCCGTACCCACTGAGGTGAATCGAAACCCTGATTTTAGATTTATAAATACGTAGGTTTACCGCTGTCATAGCTGACGATTCTACCTAATGATGTCAAGTTAACCTAACGAAATTTTGTGAATGAAATGAACAATAGTTTTACTATCTATAAAAACCTGTTTTAAAAACACGTCTTAACATTTCATTGTATCAATTGTTTATAATTTCTCTTAAGCTCTTAGCAAAGTGTCTGGTCCACCACCATCACTAACTATAGGCCTAACTGTCAATTTCTAGCCGTTTGTATTGAGATGTAGTGAAACAGTATAATAGTTATAAAGTATTGACTGTTTTAAATTTTTGTTCAAAACAATGAAAATTCATCCGTGTTCGTTTTTTGCTGTTCACTTATTTTTATTTTTCTTCCACATATAGTAACAACCTTTTTTCGCTATCTTCTGCTTTCAGTGACGGAGATTATGTAATATTTTAATCGCCTAGCGGTTAAAGTCGTTCATATTTAAACTTTAGGACTATTCATTGAGTTTTGGGCGCCTGTATTGAAGAGGTTAATAAGATTAATAAATATCTATTCACGTAAGAAACATTTCAGACAAAAACCTCTAATGCTTTGAGTAATATCACTGTTTTATTAGCTCCATGTGTCGGTCCTGTGTGTTAGGTGATTGTGAATTGGCTAGAGAAAATTGAAGTCATCTTAAACCAGAACGAAAAACGTTTATGATCGCAAGTCTGAAGAATGTGTGTTCCGTTCTAATAATATGATTTTAGTTGTGTTAACCACTGTAAAACATTCACTCAAAGCTAGGTGCCAGGGTTCCTTTGAGGTTAATTGAAAAGTCAATGAGACGGGCTTTGTTTTACAAAACACCTGATCGTTGAAAGGCTACCTATCTATGAGTGTTTTTCTCATGCTGATGGCAATCTCTTTGACTCAACACCCATAGATTTAACAATATTGAGATGAATGCAACATGAAACTCGGTAATTTGATGCGTGTTTGTTTTGTTTGTTTTGAATTTCGCACAAAGTTACTCGAGGGCTACCTGTGCTAGCCGTCCCTAATTTAGCAGTGTAAGACTAGAGGAGAGTCAGCTAGTCATCACCACCCACCGCTATTCTTTTACCAACAAATAGTGGGATTGACCGTCACATTATAACGAGCATGATTGGTGCAACCGGGATATTAATTCTGATATTTTGGCCAATCTGGATTCAAACCATGATCATTTTGTTCTTAAAGAGAAAACCAACTTGGTAGCTTAGTGAGTGAATATAAATTTGTATTTCTCGACTTCCCATATCAAACAAGTATCGTTGTTTGTGATATACAGGGCTGGACAAAAAAGAAAGTGCCCACTCTTGAAAGTGTTGTTAAATTTTATATCTTGCATTATATAAGAAAAAAATGAAACTAATACGTGAACTTTTCACGGGTTTAGTTATATGTTAACATAATATATATGCCTACAAGTGGCATAGCTTTACGTTTGAGAACATACAAGGCTAAAAGCAGGTAGAGCATAGACAAACAATTGTGTTGTTTTGTGTGTACCTGATACAGGGTTTGACATCCTTTATTCCAAATACCATATTTAGTTGGATGTAAAATAGAACCCCTGACCCTCACATTAGACGTCAAGAGCACTGATCGCCTGTCCAAATGTAGCTAGAGTTGATTGATTGGTTGTTATTAAACGTGAAACGACACAGTGGTCTCTGTGTTTTCTCCACCACAGTTATTAAAATCTTATATTGGACTCGTAAGACTTTAGATTTATCGCTGGTTTACTGTGAGCTATAGTCTGAGAGTTATTTATACAATTAGTACTATTAAAATTTTCAACTCTATCATTATTACTCACACGTATTAGTTTTATTATATTTGTTTTTACTCATATCTCTATCAAAAATTAAACTATACTTTTCCGAGATATAATTTGAAAATAATTATGAATTTTTGCAGAAAATACGTAAAACAAAACTATGGCGCAACACTGAGTGTTTTGAATCATGCGTTAGAATAGGGTAACACACGACACATTCCCCGGTCTACAGACTTGTAACGCTAGCGTCCGGGGTTTTATTCCATACAACAAATAGCCTAACTTAACTTTATTATAACACATAAATATGACACGTTAAGCCTTGAGAGCCATGTATAATTAAGCCTTGTAATGAAGTTTTATTGAATAATGATGAATAAATTAAAATAATATTAAACACAAGACAATGGTTTTGTTTGTCTTGAATCGCAGAGTTATATAATAATTATATAATACGCTGTTTGTGATGTGCCCTCCGAGGGTGTCGAGCCCTAGTTTTCTAGGATTGTAAGCACGTATGGAATCACATTGTTGAGCTATCAAGGAAACATAATAATTTGTATAATATATTCTGCTGTTTGTACTAGGTAGCAATATAATAATAAAATATTAAATTATTATTTATTGTAGCTACGAATGAGAAAAGGTTCTGGTTTCAATTAATATAGAGATAATTTAATCTCCTGACAGTGAGTAACAGTAATTTGACATTTTTCTGTATTTTCGTTATATGTTTTTTACTTTGAGTATGAAACATGAATAATTTGGTAAGTATACACATTGTATTACTATATTGTCATTAGTGCATAGTACGTGTACTTTTATAACATAAGGTTTCATTTTCTGTAGTGCATAATAAAATATTAATATTCTATTAATAAGTGAAATAATGAAGTTTTTTTTTTTGAAAATATAATTCAATTTTTAAAAACCGAACCTAAATAAATTGATTTTATAAATATAGCAGTTTCCAGTTTTATTTATTTATCCGACATTAATCATGGGGCAGCACAATGATTCGTTTATTTATCTGACATTAACCACACAGCTACGCAATGAATTTTCTCTGCTTCATAGACTATAAACATAAATTTTAATCAGTTTAAAATAGTTTTTTTAATTTTAATGAATCAAATAAGAATGTTCTATATTTATACATCTTTTACTTTAACTTACGATCTTTCTTTTAATCAGAGTATTATTATGTTTGTACGAATATCAAGATAAAAACAAATATCGCTTCTGTTGCGTGTCTTTTGTCTCTTTTCTGTCTTATTGCTGTTCCTTTATTGGCTATTCTAAAAGCTTATTGGTTGAGGTATTTTAATGTACCATTGTAACTGTTTCAACCGGAAACTGTTTGAAGAGATTCTGCCTTACATATAAAGACATCTCTAGCTGTCATATCGAAAAGTATATTCTACAAACAAAAACAGGTATTTTAACAAAGAATAGAAAAAAAAATTTACGTTCATATCTTAAAAGCTGAATGTTATTGGAAGTCTTCAAGTGGCAGACATTCCTTTTATGATTGTATTTTTTAAAATATACAGTTTTAGTTTCAGGATGGAAACAAAATATAAATAATGGTTTAATGACATTCAATATATGATATTATTCAATAATAATGGCATTATTAAATAAAGATCTCTTACAAAACTAAAGATCGTAAGTCGAAAAATTTCAGTATATAGCTGGAAGAGATTACTGGACTGTTTCAAGCATGCTCTTAAAAAAGGAACATTCTTGTGTTAATTATAAAGAACAGATCAACTAATATCTTTAGATCATTTTAAGACGATTCCCAAGAGATCAAAAAGAAAATCATTAACAGGAGAAACCAAATCCCGGTCGCACCAAGAATGTTCGCCCTTTCAACCGTGGGGGTTATAATGTGACGGTCAATCCTACAGTTCGTTGGTAAAAGAGTAGCCCAAGAGTTGGCGGTGGGTGGTGATGACTAGCTGCCTTCCCTCTAGTCTTACGCTGCAGAATTAGGGACGGTCAAAACAAACGAACAGAATATCATTGCGTGGATGAGTAGAGATGGGTTACTAGTGTGTGAATTGTTAAGCATTGGATATCTCTGCATAAACTATTAATTACTGAGAGATTAATTGCTCTTACTTTGTTCATAATACAATTGAGAGCCAATGATTGTGTGCTAGAGTAATCATAATTATTAATCTTATATTTATTATTATTATAATTGCTCTTACTTTGTTCATAATACAATTGAGAGCCAATGATTGTATGATAAAGTAATCATAATAATTAATCTTATATTTATTATTATTATAAATAGTTATTTTACATAGCTCATTTTTTTTCTCATTTTGTAAAATTAATTTCTTCTGGGATATTTTGTTTAAAACTAAATTGTCAAAATTTTCCAACAGATGGGGACACTATCGTAACAAGTTGCAACATTATGAAAGATGGTAGACTAGTATTTAATTAATATTTATTATATAAAGTGATTAATCTAAACTGTACAGTGATAAATGTATCGCTATATATATATATGTTTTGATGGTTCAATTATTATTACCCATAATGTTATAAGGTATTCTAAAGAACTTCTGAGTTTGTTATTTTTATTGTTAACTATATAACTTTTGTCACCAGTTAACAGTTTCAAGATAAATATAGTTAAAACCGCACAAGCAACGAAAACAATTTATTTATTTTAAATAGTATCAGGATACGTTGTACCTCTAACTAGTTTCAACACATGTTGTTTAATATACAGAACTGAGTATTTGATGAAGCTGATTCAGGAGTTGATATAAATGTTGTTTATCAAATCAACGGTTACAATAACAGTGTAGTCATATCTGTTTACATTCAAAGTTGTAATGAAATCTCCAAAAGTATAAACACGTGTAGCAACTGAGAATCAATGACGTAATGAATCTATTGGTAAAGTCCCCCAATGGGACAGCGGTATGTCTCCAGACTCACACCGCTAAAATCCGGGTTTCGTTACACGTGGTGGGCAGACCACCGACAGCCCATTGTGTAGCTGTCAGCTGAGGGAGTTTGTAAAAAAGTGGTTGTCGGACACATGTCTTAAGAAGTCATGTTCCTGTGTCGTATTAATAGTTTATTTGTTTGTAATTGAGCACAAAACTACACAATGGGATATCTGTTGTCTACCCTTCCCACGTGTTTCGAAACCCTGTTATAAGCACTGTGAGTCCACAGATATACCGCTGTGCCACTGGGGACGCTGTACTAAACGTTTTATTACATCATTACCTTTCTGTTACAACCACGTGCTCATAGGTTGGAAATTTCGTTAAAACTTCGAACGTTTGTTTGTCTGTTTTGAATTTCGCGCAAAGTTACTCGAGGGCTATCTGCGCTAGCCGTTATCTAATTTAAGTGTGTAAGACTAGAGGGAAGGCAACTAATCATCACCACCCACCGCCAACTTTTGGGCTACTCTTTATCGAAGAATAGTGGGATTGACCGTTACATTATAACGCCCACTCGGCTGAAAGAGCGAGCATGTTTGTGTGACGGGGATTCGGACCCGCGACCCTCGAATAACGAGTCGAGTACTTTAATCACCTGACCATGCCCAGCCACTTTGAATGTACCACTGTAAACATACGTGGCACGATTCTTATTACCGATTATTTGATAAACAACATTTTTTATACCCTGAATCAGCTCCATCAAATACTCAGTTCTGTATATTAAACAACATGTGTTGAAACTAGTTAGAAGTACAACGTATCTTGAAACTATTTAAAAATAAATAAAAGAAAATTAGCTGTTGCTCAAATTATTATTTAATTTTCATATTTTTCTTGTTTATGCAGTTTTAACTATATTTATCTTGAAACCATTAACTGGTAACACAAGGTACATAGTTAACAATATAAATAACAAACTCAAAAGTTCTTTAGAATACCTTAAAATATAATGGGTAGTAATAATTAAACCATGAAAACATGTATATACAGCGATACATTTATCACTGTACAGTTTAGATTAATCACTTTATATAATAAATATTAATTAAATACTAGTCCACCATCTTCCGGAATGTTGCAGCTTGTTACGATAGTGTCCCCATCTCTTGGAAACTTTTGACAAATTAGTTTTAAACAAAATATCCCAGAAGAAATTAATTTTACAAAATAAGAAAAAAAAGTTAGCTATGTAAAATAACTGTTTATAATAATAATAAATATAAGATTAATTATTATGATTACTCTAGCACACAATCATTGGCTCTCAGTTGTATTATATTTAAATATTAACTGATGTATCTTTGAACTACTTAAGAGCAATTACAGAGAGAGTGCATAACGCGTCACCTATGTAGCAAATAAGTAAGTTAAATCGTTTCGCTTTTCATCCCACTCACATCCTGAACACATTTTCTTAACGTCCCGTACAACCACAGTAATTATTCCTTCACAATTTTCTCTCAAACGTTCCTTGGAAACTTCATAAAACCACTTCCTTAGTGGCTCAAAAACATTCTTAATAATTCCCAAAACACTGTCTCTTTTGTTGAGTTGACATATAAATTTTCTTTGATAACATATACATTTTTTAAATATTCTGTGTGTGAAATAATGGGCAAAACACAAATAGCTCAATGTGAAGCTTTGTGTTCAAATAACAAAAATAACTTCTTTCTCAATAATTCGTATAAAAATTCTGTAAGTTTTGTTCTTTAAATCCTTACGGTAACTTAACTTTGACTGTTCCCTAATATTTTGTATTCTGGAAAAAGTTCCCAATAAACTCTCTTCTTACTTATACTCCTAAAATGTGATATATCCTGGACAATTCTCTATAAATTCCTTAATTTACAATTTCAAAGTAGATTATCTCCGTAAAATCCACCATGAAATTCTCTAAAATAAATCTACCTTAACATTTCTAAAATAAATAAATCTAAAATAAATCTACCTTAACATTTCTAAAATAAATTCTCTAAAATAAATCTTGTTTCTTTTTTATTAACAGTTTTCTTGCTTTTCCTGTTTTCACAATTTCCTCTTAAGTTTCTCTCGTTAATGATTTTCTTTTTGATCTCTTAGGAATCGTCTTAAAATGATCTTAAGATATTACTTGATCTGTTCTTTATAATTAACACAAGAATGTTCCTTTCTTAAGAGCATGCTTGAAACAGTCCAGTAATCTCTTCCAGCTATATACTGAAATGTTTCGACTTACGATCTTTAGTTTTGTAAGAGATCTTTATTTAATAACGTCATTATTATTGAATAATATCATATATTGAATGTTATTAAACCATTATTTATATTTTGTTTCCATCCCGAAACTAAAACTGTATATTTCAAAAAATACAGTCATAAAAGAAATGTCTGCCATTTGAAGACTTCCAATAACATTCAGCTTTTAAGATATGAATGTAAATTTTTTTTTCTATTCTTTGTTAAAATACCTGTTTTTGTTTGTAGAATATACTTTTCGATATGACAGCTAGAGATGTCTTTATATGTAAGGCAGAATATCTTCAAATAGGTTCCGGCTGAAACAGTTGCAATGGTACATTAAAATACCTCAACCAATAAGCTTTTAGAATAGCCAATAAAGGAACAGCAATAGGACAGAAAAGAGACAAGACAGACACGCAACAGAAGCGATATTTGTTTTTATCTTGATATTCGTACAAACATAATAATACTCTGATTAAAAAGAAAGATCGTAAGTTAAAGTAAAAGATGTATAAATATAGAACATTGTTATTTGATTCATTAAAATTAAAAAACTATTTTAAACTGATTAAAATTTATGTTTATAGTCTATGAAGCACAAAAAATTAATTGCGTAGCTTTGTGGCTAATGTCAGATAAATAAACGAATCATTGTGCTGCCCCAAGGTTAATGTCGGATAAATAAATAAAACTGGAAACTTCTATATTTATAAAATATTTTTATTTAGGTTCGGTTTTTATAAAAATTGAGTTTTATTTTCAAAAAACAAATACTTCATTATTTCACTTATTAATAGAATATTAATATTTTATTATACACTACAGAAAATGAAACCTTATGTTATAAAAGTACACGTACTATGCACTCATGACAATATAGTAATACAATGTGTATACTTACCAAATTATTCATGTTTCATACTCAAAGTAAAAATAAACATATATATCGAAAATACAGAAAAATGTCAAATTACTGTTACTCACTGTCAGGAGATTAAATTATCTCTATATTAATTGAAACCAGAACCTTTTCTCATTCGTAGCTACAATAAATAATAATTTAATATTTTATTATTATATTGCTACCTAGTACAAACAGCAGAATATATTATACAAATTATTATGTTTCCTTGATGGCTCAACAATGTGATTCCATACGTGCTTACAATCCTAGAAAACTAGGGCTCGACACCCTCGGAGGGCACATCACAAACAGCCTATTATATAACTATTATATAACTCTGCGCTTCAAGACAAACAAAACCATTGTCTTGTGTTTAATATTATTTTAATTTATTCATCATTATTCAATAAAACTTCATTACAAGGCTTAATTATACATGGCTCTCAAGGCTTAACGTGTCATATTTATGTGTTATAGTAAAGTTAAATTAGGCTATTTGTTGTATGGAATAAAACCCCGGACGTTAGCGTTACAAGCTGTAGACCGAGGAATGTGTCGTGTTTTACCCTATTCTAACGTATGATTCAAAACACTCAGGGTTGCGCCATAGTTTTGTTTTACGTTTTTTCTGCAAAAATTCATTATTATTTTAAAATAATATTTCGGAAAAGTATAGTTTAATTTTTGATAAAGATATGAGTAAAAACAAATATGAATTTTGTTTTGTATTTAACGCCTAATAAAACTAATACGTGTAAGGAATAATATTAGAGTTGAAAATTTTAATAGTATTAATTGTATAAATAACTCTCAGACTATAGCTAACAGTGAACCAGCGGTAAGTCTGAAGTCTTACAAGTCCAATATAGGTTTTTATTTAAAATTATTATGACAATGAATACGTAACTAACCATGAAAAGTTCACGTATTGGTTTTACATTATTTTTTGTTATCTAATTAAAGAAATCAATAATTTGTCAATATTTTCTTTTTTACAGCTTCTGTACATCACAAACAACAATATTTGTTTGATTAGGAACGTCTAGAAATACACACTTATATTCAATCAATGAACTAGAAACTTCGTTTTTCGATTCAAGAGCAAAATGATCACGGTTTAAATCCAGATTGGACAAAATATTAGAATTACTCACTTTAATCTTCGTTCAAAATAAAGCTATCGTCGTGCAATTTCAAATTATAATTTGCTAAAGTTACTACCTACTTGTCACAACAGTTTCTAATTTATGTAAAATGGAATAATAAAAAAAGTGCATGTGTTTCATTTAACTTACAAGAAAAACGTTCTTAAACAAATCCTACAAGTGAAGATAATTACGGCTGTCTTTCTCTGTCCCAGAAAGAAAAATGGATTTCACTTTGATTGTATTAATGGTTTCTCTTAATAAAGTATGGCCCGGCATGGCCTAGCGCGTAAGGCGTGCGAATCGTAATCTGAGGGTCGCGGGTTCGCACCAAACATTCTCTCCCTCCCAGCCGTGGGGGGTGTATAATGTGACGGTCAATCCCACTATTCGTTGGTAAAAGAGTAGCCCAAGAGTTGGCGGTGGGTGGTGATGACTAGCTGCCTTCCCTCTAGTCTTACACTGCTAAAGTAGGGACGGCTAACACAGATAGCCCTCGAGTAGCTTTGTGCGAAATTTCCATACAAACAAACAAACTTAATAAATGCCCTTGGGATTCTTGAAAACGGATGAACGTCTCTGGCTATTATATTAGGCAGTGTTTACAGTATTTGTTTGTTCTTGCGGAGTTTCCCCTCTCTCTAGTGGACTCATCTAAAAATGGAGACTGTGTCTTACTCACTAGATCCGATAAACTCGAACATTAAATCTTAGACCCCTCGTATGACAGTTTTAATCATCTTTCATTATTAGATTAACTTAGATAATTAGTAATTACTAATCTTCCATGTTGTTGTTGGTTTTGTTTTATTTTGGAATTTTTTACTAATAGTCACACAAAGATTACATAACTACTCTCAATATTGAGATTACAAACTAGAGTGAAGCCACGTAATAAACATCACCCATAATCAACTATTCCGCTACTTTAATCGAATAGTAGGATTTAATCGTCCTCAAATATTGTTTATTCTCGATTCCAAAGTGCAAATTGAGTTTATCCGATAGCGGATAACATGTTGAATTCTGAGATTCACGGTCCATTTATGCTAATCGCTTGACCACGTCCAGCTCTTCTTTGTTTCGTAGATGTCGGTTTATACAGAAAAGTGGCTGTATGTGTGTGTTTTTTTTTATAAAAGCAAAGCCACAAGGGTTATCTGCTGTGTCTACCGAGGGGAATCGAACCCGTGATTTCAGTGTTGTAAGAACGTAGACTTACCGCTGTCCCAGTGGGGAGTATTGTTGATGCATTAATAACACTCAGTTAGTCGCCTGTGTCTATTTGTTGTTTTTTACTTTGTGTTTTGTAAAATGGGTAGGTGTTATTGGTGTGTAAAGTTTCTAATTGTTAATATTCCAACTTTTATCTACGTCTTTATAAGAACACAGGTTTTTTTATCTTGGTTAATTAAACTCTACTAAAGAAGGAACGCCGCTAAGTTTGGTTATACGTCCCCACGTGGATCTAGGAAGTACAACTAAAGAGCTCTTTTGGAACCACAAATAAACATCAGTAACGTAAGTGGCCACATCTACAAGTAGATTAATGGCTAAACCGATGTCTTTGCCACAAGGCTAATGTAGCCAAACCACGTGAACGGTTATCAATACATTTTATCACGCTACAAAAACCTGCCCTCCATGACCAAGTGGTTAGTTTTCTCGCGAAAAGACCACTCTAGCCGTTCAAATCTTCAGACTCTCCTAGGATAAATAAGGATTTATCTTTCCACTAAATCAATGCTTTCCTTATAAAATATAAACCCAACATCCTTCGACTACATTAAAAAAAGGCTCCAATCCAGTATAACATATAAATTCTGATTCCCGGATTCAGGAGGACAACGCGACTGATGCCGGATTCAGGAGGACAACTCTACTGATGCCGGATTCAGGAGGACAACGCTGCTGATGCAGGATTCTGGAGGAAAACGCTGCTGATGGATATCTGAGGTACACAGATATGATATTTCTCTTCACTCCACTCACAGAATGATATTTGGTATAAGTACTGTATGAAAAAAATAGTGGGAGTTGAGGTTGTACTGAAAAGGCCTTCAAGTAAAACTCGGAAAACCACAGACGACTTGACAGTGTGATTCTCTTCAAAACTAACGTTTAATACACTTAATTTCACGATGCTTACTTAAATAACTGGTTGATGGGTAAAGTACTCTTGTTGAAAGAAAAAGAGAATGCATAACATTACACGTTACAGAAGTAATGGAGACAACTGGATCCACCATGATTCGCGAGTTGAAGTTAACCAGAAGTTGTGGAGACAGCTGGATGCACCATGATTCGCGAGTTGAAGTTCACCAGAAGTTGTGGAGACAGCTGGATGCACCATGATTCGCGAGTTGAAGTTAACCAGAAGTAGTGGAGACAGCTGGATGCAGCATGATTCGCGAGTTGAAGTTAACGTGTGAAACTTTCAGTGGGATTTACTAAAAGACAGAACTCCAGCAGTTGGTGTAGGAACACATTAATAAATACGGTGCACCAACCAGTACCCTGATCACTGAAATTCTAATCAAGATAACCCTGGCGGAATGCAAATTTACTAATATTAAGTAAATAAAAATTTTAGTAATACTAAAAATAAAAGTAAAATAATTTAGTTTGCAAAACATTCTGACATTTAATTAAAATATACTAATGTATTAAAGACAATACATTTGGAACACACTGCTGTCCAAAATGGGCCCGGCATTGCCAGGTGGGTTAAGGCGTTTGACTCGTAATTCGAGGGTCCCGGGTTCAAATCCCGGTCGTACCAAACATGCTCGCCCTTTTAGCCGGGGGGCGTTATAATGTTGGTAAAAGAGTAGCTTAAGAGTTGGCGGTGGGTGGTGATGACTAGCTGCCTTCTCTCTAGTCTTACACTGCTAAATTAGGGTCGGCTAGCAGAGATAGCCCTCGAGTAGCTTTATGCGAAATTCAAAAACAAACAAACTGTCCAAAATGAGCTGTGTAGGTTGGAAGCTAGCCTTTCACATCAGCTACTTAAGAAAGTACAAATATTTGTTTTGTGTGAATAGTAGCTAGTTCCTTTTAGACAGGCGAGGATACCTTACATAATAGCTTTCCATCTGGGAGACGTATAGATATGTAGTATGTTGTAAATAAAGATATGAAGTGTTCATGATACTATTTGAGCTTCATATTTAGTGGTCAGTTGGTAATGAATATTCTTTGTATATTATTGGTAATGTACTCCTGATTAACCGAAACAAATTAACAAAAAGTTAATTCGTAAGGAAGTAAAACTATAAACAAAACAACCGTCACTTGTTTCTGTACCTCGTTCTTTCTACACTCTTTGTCTTTCTGACAAATGCCTCCATTTTCGTATAAAAGGATCAGAAAGGCTTGCTGACTCTCCAAAGTCAGCCAAGAAGTTATATTCTGGTGAAAGTTGCAGCAAGTTGACTGGTTCTCTTTCACCACTCTCTGGATACGTAATCCTGTTGTTAGTGTAACCGCGTGTGTGGAGCCAGTAACTGATTGTATTATTCAAACAGCTGCAATAAGATATCAAGACTCGATTATTACAACAGAATTCTACTTTGGGTTGTCTTCCTTCATTGGTGGGCTTTGCTCTTTGAGAATAGGCAGTCTACCATTTCTTCATTTGGCCTTTGTATACAGACACAATCTGTTGCATAGGGTTGAATGATGTTGTTGAGTGTTTTGATGAACAACCCATCCTTCTATGGCTCAATACCACTCAATTGAATGATGATGTTGAGTGTTTTGATGAACAACCCATCCTTCTATGGCTCAATATCACTCAATTGAATGATGATGTTGAGTGTTTTGATGAACAACCCATCCTTCTATGGCTCAGTATCACTCAATTGAATGATGATGTTGAGTGTTTTGATGAACAACCCATCCTTCTATGGCTCAATACTTGTAATCTTTCTTCAAATCACATAAGATTTCTGCACCCGTGTTTATGAATGGTTCGAAACCAGGTTATTCTGTTGATTCTATCATGATTTGTAATGACTTGTTGGTTACTAACAGGATTCCTTCTGCAGTTTCTGTATTCACTGCAGCGTCTTATGCCCCATTTCTTGCCTTGGATCACATAATAGCTAAGTAATACATTAATTGCACCATTTAAAGTATCTCTTTTAGCTCTCCACTGACATTGGAGTTGTTTAAAATGAGTTATTACACTATTTTTTTCAATGTTACTAAACATTTAGTCCACTTTTGTCTGTCATCCATTTCTATCCATATTTTAAAAATACCTGACCATGATTTTGTTTACTGGAATTAACTTGCTGACACCACAGATAAGTTCATCTGTTCTAACATTGTCACAGCTGTGTCTGTCCCATACGTGGACTCTAGTCCTATAATCAAAGCACAGCTTCACACTAGGTGGCAGTAAATTTAAAGTGAACAAATTTGTAACAATTTTTTTGTTGTTTTTCGACCATCAAATCACCTTAAAGATTGGAAGGAGGAGTTATCTTGTCTAGGCTATGCACTGGTCATTGGAAGGAGAAAGTTATCTTGTCTTGGCTATGCACTGGTCATTGGAAGGAGGAAGTTATCTTGTCTTGGCTATTATGCACTGGTCATTGGAAGGAGGAAGTTATCTTGTCTAGGCTATTATGCACTGGTTATTGGAAGGAGAAAGTTATCTTGTCTTGGCTATGCACTGGTCATTGGAAGGAGGAAGTTATCTTGTCTTGGCTATTATGCACTGGTCATTGGAAGGAGGAAGTTATCTTGTCTAGGCTATTATGCACTGGTCATTGGAAGGAGAAAGTTATCTTGTCAAGGCTATGCACTGGTTATTGGAAGGAGGAAGTTATCTTGTCTAGGCTATTATGCACTGGTCATTGGAAGGAGGAAGTTATCTTGTCTTGGCTATGCACTGGTCATTGGAAGGAGGAAGTTATCTTGTCTTGGCTATTAAGCACTGGTCATTGGAAGGAGGAAGTTATCTTGTCTAGGTTATATACTGGTCATTGCTTTTCTTTACTCATAATTATTTTATGTAAGACTGTTCCATCATTGTGTATCCTTTGTCTCATCGAGGTCTCAATTACCAAAATTTTACCTGCATGCTATCATTTTTAATGCTTGTAGACTGCACCTGGTAATGGCTGTGGAGTACGAATGGTTTTGCGTCTTTGCAGTCACCCCTGACAGATTACAGTGCTTCTTTTTGTAAGGTCTACCACATTGGCAAAATCCACTGGGTGTTTTTATTGGAGAGTGATCTTGGATCTGTAATCCGTATTTTGGATTCTGTTTTAGATTTTAGACTCTCAAGTATATCTTACAGCAAGTATTTAAAGTCAGTTACGTCACTTGTATGATAAAAATAAATAGGCCATTTTAGTAAGAATACATTATGTTCAGAGATGGTGGTGACAAATCTTTGTCACAGAGTTTCTGGCACTCTGGTACAATGTGCTCCTTCGTACAATGCTGAGAGGCAATATAAAACTATACTATATATATATACAGCAGAATCTCAAAATAAATGGTGATAGAATATACGGGTTCTATTTTTTTTTCACTTTATGTATTTCATACGAACACAAAATATGTATATTTTTACTCTATAATACATCAGTGTGTGCCCACGGTGGTTAGTAGTTTATATAGTTCAACATTTAATCAACCTGGACTCCAAAAAACGAATTGTGAAGTTTATAAGGTAATTTTTTTATTATACTGGATGTGTTATGTTGTCGTCAATGTTAAATAAAAGTTAAAATATTTTGAAAATTTCGGTTTATCTTTAATATCAATTATTCTAAAGGTGATGTTAATCATGTATTTGGTAATTCATGAAGTATATAAGGATAACTAACCCAAGTGTATTTATGTGTTCTTTTCAACAGCGGAACATTATTTGTTGTTGTTTGTAATCAAACACAAAGCTACACAAAGGGCTATCTGACTATTAGCGTTGTAAGTCCTCAGACATTCAGCTGTGCCACTGGAGGTGGAGTGCGGAACATTATTACGTTGTAAGTCCTCAGACATTAAGCTGTGCCACTGGAGGTGGAGTGCGGAACATTATTACGTTGTAAGTCCTCAGACATTAAGCTGTGTCACTGGAGGTGGAGTGCGGAACATCACTTCGTGCACATGCTACAACTTTTGTTTTTCCTGTTTACCGAGGCAACATGTCTTTACCGCGTTTAATCGTAACCCCATTCACGCATATACGAATGTTTCCTATTATTATACAATAATAAGTCTTTTAGTATAGAGTTCCGGTTCTAGTTTCCGTTTCAAGCTCATCTCACATTTACGTGTCTCTGAAAATGGTAATTTGAATCGAAAGGATAAGAACAAGCCTAGTGTTTGGACCACGCAGGTTTTCCAGTCACCCCCAAAGATTTCTACTCAGGAGTGGGATTTTTGTTCAACCCATCACCTTCATAGAACTATACTATCTCTGGTAACCTGCAAATCGAACAAACACTTTTTTCTGTCGACCTAAGGAGTATTGACCTGTTCATTTTAACTGAGGAAATACTTCTAACTTTAAAGAGGTCCACAAACTACACCATTCATCGTATCAGGTCTAGAACAACAAAATCTACCAGTTCACTTCATGAAAACAGTAACACCTCCCACAAACAACCACTGTTGAACATTTATTAATTAGTAGATTTGTTTCCATTTCAGAACCGAAGGAACAATCCTTCCAGACCTCCAGATCACCAAAACTAAACATCATTCCACTGTCAGCCAACATAACCAAATCAGATCTTACAGACAAGTTCATTCATAACACACTAACTAAGAAAAACTCGCAGACAAGATGACCTAGGCTGCAATATGACAGGTCAGCCACTTCAGCGCCTCCAATTTATCGACAGCTTTCTGTTACTCAGCCAAGAAATCCAGACACGTATCATCAAGACAGATGGAAGGATCCAGACCAACCCGATGACGACTCGTCATCCTACGCCCACTGGCCAGGAACTTCCTTCGACCCAAAAAGTCAGCCTTCACAAGATTTATTTTCGCTTTCAATGACGACATCAATTCCGACTTCGGTCACAACCAAGACTGTTCAAACTTAACCTCGACTCTTCATCCATCCAGTCTATTTGTTCGATCACGACCAAGACTGTCCAAACGTAACCTCGACTCTTCATCCATCCAGTTTATTTGTTCAATCACGACCAACACTGTCCAAACGTAACATCGACTCTTCATCCATCCAGTCTATTTGTTCAATCACGACCAAGACTGTCCAAACTTAACCTCGACTCTTCATCCATCCAGTTTATTTGTTCAATCACGACCAAGACTATTCAAACGTAACATCGACTCTTCATCCATCCAGTCTATTTGTTCAATCACGACCAAGACTATTCAAACGTAACCTCGACTCTTCATCCATCCAGTCTATTTGTTCGATCACGACCAAGACTGTCCAAACGTAACCTCGACTCTTCATCCATCCAGTTTATTTGTTCAATCACGACCAACACTGTCCAAACGTAACATCGACTCTTCATCCATCCAGTCTATTTGTTCAATCACGACCAAGACTGTCCAAACTTAACCTCGACTCTTCATCCATCCAGTTTATTTGTTCAATCACGACCAACACTGTCCAAACGTAACATCGACTCTTCATCCATCCAGTCTATTTGTTCAATCACGACCAAGACTGTCCAAACTTAACCTCGACTCTTCATCCATCCAGTTTATTTGTTCAATCACGACCAAGACTATTCAAACGTAACCTCGACTCTTCATCCATCCAGTCTATTTGTTCAATCACGACCAAGACTCTTCATCCATCCAGTCTATTTGTTCGATCACGACCAAGACTGTCCAAACGTAACCTCGACTCTTCATCCATCCAGTCTATTTGTTCAATCACGACCAAGACTGTCCAAACTTAACCTCGACTCTTCATCCATCCAGTTTATTTGTTCAATCACGACCAACACTGTCCAAACGTAACATCGACTCTTCATCCATCCAGTCTATTTGTTCAATCACGACCAAGACTGTCCAAACTTAACCTCGACTCTTCATCCATCCAGTTTATTTGTTCAATCACGACCAAGACTATTCAAACGTAACCTCGACTCTTCATCCATCCAGTCTATTTGTTCAATCACGACCAAGACTCTTCATCCATCCAGTCTATTTGTTCGATCACGACCAAGACTGTCCAAACGTAACCTCGACTCTTCATCCATCCAGTCTATTTGTTCGATCACGACCAAGACTGTTCAAACGTCACCTCGACTCTTCATCCATCCAGTCTATTTGTTCGATCACGACCAAGACTGTTCAAACGTCACTCGACTCTTCATCCATCCAGTCTATTTGTTCGATCACGACCAAGACTGTCCAAACGTAACCTCGACTCTTCATCCATCCAGTCTATTTGTTCGATCACGACCAAGACTGTTCAAACGTCACCTCGACTCTTCATCCATCCAGTCTATTTGTTCGATCACGACCAAGACTGTTCAAACGTCACCTCGACTCTTCATCCATCCAGTCTATTTGTTCGATCACGACCAAGACTGTTCAAACGTCACCTCGACTCTTCATCCATCCAGTCTATTTGTTCGATCACGACCAAGACTGTCCAAACGTAACCTCGACTCTTCATCCATCCAGTCTATTTGTTCGATCACGACCAAGACTGTTCAAACGTCACCTCGACTCTTCATCCATCCAGTCTATTTGTTCGATCACGACCAAGACTGTTCAAACGTCACCTCGACTCTTCATCCATCCAGTCTATTTGTTCGATCACGACCAAGACTGTTCAAACGTCACCTCGACTCTTCATCCATCCAGTCTATTTGTTCGATCACGACCAAGACTGTTCAAACGTCACCTCGACTCTTCATCCATCCAGTCTATTTGTTCGATCACGACCAAGACTGTCCAAACTTAACCTCGACTCTTCATCCATCCAGTCTATTTGAAAGCGTGATAAAAACAACGTTTATGTATCTGATCATCTAATCACGCTTACCAATCCTTGTCTTTTTTATCTTCCATTACAAGATCTTACGGCCACTATCCTGGCTGTAAAAGTTGGTTTTCTCTAGCTACTACCCTCATCCTTGTGTCAAAATGTCTTCTTGAACTTTGGATCCTTTTGTTCCAGCTCTAAAAATAGCCATTTCACTTACTGGTTCATATTGTTACTTCCAGTTATGAAGTATCAGTAATTGTTGATATCCATTATGATTTACTAGTTCACTTCAATTGTAAGGACCCGGCATGGCCAGGTGGTTAAGGCACTTGACTCGTAATCTGAGGGTCTCGGGTTCAAATCCCTATCATACCAAACATGCTCACTCTTTCAGCCGTGGGGGGGGGTTATAATGTGATGGTCAATTCCACTATTCATTGGTAAAAGAGTAGTCGAAGAGTTGGCGGTGGGTGGTGATCACTAGCTGTCTTCCCTCTAACCTTACACTGCTAAATTATGGACGCCTAGCGCAGATAGCCCTCGTGTAGCTTTGCGCGAAATAAAAAAAAACAATTCTGATTTTTCATTGAGTTGATAGAATCAGATTTCTTGTGATGATGTTTTCAAACTCGAACCCGTTATTTAAATTTCACGACCTTACAATTACATACAGGTTAATGATTAACTAGGGGCTGGTTACCTTCGTTTCATCCTTGGTCTACTTCGTCAGTATTGTCATTATCTTCTCAACCTCTCCTTCCTTCTCTCTTCATTTACTCTCTAGAGCACCTTGAGATATCTTTAGTAATGTTCGTGCCACACCCAATAACCAGATTACATAATCTACCAAACTCGGTTAAATAACACCATTTTCTGTTACCAAGCCTTTAATATTTTCATACATCCGACCTTTAACCCCCACACATTTCTCCCTTACTTTAAAGTTTAACTTAGGTTCGCGAGTAGTGGCTGTCTTTCAAGCGTTTTCAGGGCTTGCAAGTGTTTCAAACAATATAACTGCCAAGTTCTTGCAAAGTTTAATATAGACGGACAAGCATCAAACCGTTCTCTGCACTGACCTGATAAACGCCATATAATAAAACCTTATTCTGGCCAGCGCAAGTTCCTCAGACTTTCATTCACAGGTAATTAAATATTCTTCAGAAATGTGTGGCTGTTTTTAAATAAACTGGGAAACAAGGAAAACTGTTTTATAAATATACAAGGTTTCAACAAGAAGTCACTTGAAAAGTAATTCCTCATCATAAAATTTAAATGACAGTTGACCTGATTTATCATAGGGTCGGTACACTTTATATTTAGAGATGACCATGGTTATTGTTAGGCATAATACAAACATGTACGTTAAAAATAGATTTACTTTAAAGGATGATTGCCACTCAGTTTCAATTGTTTCTCAACCCACCAATAAGATGGTGATAAACCATGACTAAGATACCAAATATGGAAGTGATCAATTTGTTCATATTTCTTTTTGTTTTAAATCAAGAGAATTCGACAAGTATTTCACCAATAACGTCAGTTTAAACCCAAATTCACTCGGTGTGTTTCTTGGCAATGTACAATGTCATTGTGTAGTCGTAATAAATAGTAATAACTTAAAACAAGATAATTGTATTGTAAACAATACTTTCAGTACTACTTGAAATTATATTTTATGAAAAACCTTGTGTTCGTTTGAAAATCTTTTTTAGAGCGGTTTGGTTTGTTTTGAATTTCGAGCAAAACTACACGAGGGCTATCTTAGCTAGCCGTCCCTAATTTAGCAGTGTAAGGCTAGAGGGAAGGCAGCTCGCCATCACCACCCAGCGCCAAGTCTTGGGCTACTCTTTACCAACCAAGAGTGGGATTGATTGTTACATTATAACGCCCCCACGGTTGAAAGGGCGAACATACTTGGTGCGACGGGGATCGAACTCGCGATTCTCGGATCACGAGTCGAATACCTTAATTAACTGGCCAGGCCGGGTCAAGTTTAGAGTGAAACAAGAATTATCATTCAATAATAAACAAACATTAGGTGGCTGTAATGTTTAGAATATGCGATACAATTAGTGTCATGAGGTAGAAAATTCTTGAATTATACATGAATTACAGGAGTAAATAAAACTCGGTAGAAGTAGATAAAACTTTAGTCTACTGTGGTTATACTATTTCTTCTTTATATAATTTTTAACTTTAGTCTACTGTGGTTATACTATTTCTACTTTATATAATTTTTAACTTTAGTCTACTGTGGTTATACTATTTCTACTTTATATAATTTTTAACTTTAGTCTACTGTGGTTATACTATTTCTACTTTATATAATTTTTATCTTTAGTCTACTGTGGTTATACTATTTCTACTTTATATAATTTTTATCTTTAGTCTACTGTGGTTATACTATTTCTACTTTATATAATTTTTAACTTTAGTCTACTGTGATTATACTATTTCTACTTTATATAATTTTTATCTTTAGTCTACTTTGGTTAACTTTATATAATTTTTAACTTTAGTCTACTGTGGTTATACTATTTCTACTTTATATAATTTTTAACTTTAGTCTACTGTGGTTATATTATTTCTACTTTATATAATTTTTAACTTTAGTCTACTGTGGTTATACTATTTCTACTTTATATAATTTTTAACTTTAGTCTACTGTGGTTATACTATTTCTACTTTATATAATTTTTATCTTTAGTCTACTGTGGTTAACTTTATATAATTTTTAACTTCAGTCTACTGTGGTTATACTATTTCTACTTTATATAATTTTTAACTTTAGTCTACTGTGGTTATACTATTTCTACTTTATATAATTTTTATCTTTAGTCTACTGTGGTTAACTTTATATAATTTTTAACTTTAGTCTACTGTGGTTATACTATTTCTACTTTATATAATTTTTATCTTTAGTCTACTGTGGTTATACTATTTCTACTTTATATAATTTTTATCTTTAGTCTACTGTGGTTATACTATTTCTACTTTATATAATTTTTAACTTTAGTCTACTGTGGTTATACTATTTCTACTTTATATAATTTTTAACTTTAGTCTACTGTGATTATACTATTTCTACTTTATATAATTTTTATCTTTAGTCTACTTTGGTTAACTTTATATAATTTTTAACTTTAGTCTACTGTGGTTATACTATTTCTACTTTATATAATTTTTAACTTTAGTCTACTGTGGTTATATTATTTCTACTTTATATAATTTTTAACTTTAGTCTACTGTGGTTATACTATTTCTACTTTATATAATTTTTAACTTTAGTCTACTGTGGTTATACTATTTCTACTTTATATAATTTTTATCTTTAGTCTACTGTGGTTAACTTTATATAATTTTTAACTTCAGTCTACTGTGGTTATACTATTTCTACTTTATATAATTTTT
Organism: Tachypleus tridentatus; assembly: GCF_004210375.1. Taxonomy (NCBI): domain Eukaryota; kingdom Metazoa; phylum Arthropoda; class Merostomata; order Xiphosura; family Limulidae; genus Tachypleus; species Tachypleus tridentatus. Next base: position 14,541,650 of record NC_134835.1, on the reverse strand, counting down.
AACTTTAGTCTACTGTGGTTATACTATTTCTACTTTATATAATTTTTATCTTTAGTCTACTGTGGTTAACTTTATATAATTTTTAACTTTAGTCTACTGTGGTTATACTATTTCTACTTTATATAATTTTTATCTTTAGTCTACTGTGGTTATACTATTTCTACTTTATATAATTTTTATCTTTAGTCTACTGTGGTTATACTATTTCTACTTTATATAATTTTTTAACTTTAGTCTACTGTGGTTATACTATTTCTACTTTATATAATTTTTATCTTTAGTCTACTGTGGTTATACTATTTCTACTTTATATAATTTTTAACTTTAGTCTACTGTGGTTATACTATTTCTACTTTATATAATTTTTATCTTTAGTCTACTGTGGTTAACTTTATATAATTTTTAACTTTAGTCTACTGTGGTTATACTATTTCTACTTTATATAATTTTTAACTTTAGTCTACTGTGGTTATACTATTTCTACTTTATATAATTTTTATCTTTAGTCTACTGTGGTTATACTATTTCTACTTTATATAATTTTTAACTTTAGTCTACTGTGGTTATACTATTTCTACTTAATATAATTTTTAACTTTAGTCTACTGTGGTTATACTATTTCTACTTTATATAATTTTTAACTTTAGTCTACTGTGGTTAACTTTATATAATTTTTAACTTTAGTCTATTGTGGTTATACTATTTCTACTTTATATAATTTTTATCTTTAGTCTACTGTGGTTATACTATTTCTACTTTATATAATTTTTATATTTAGTCTACTGTGGTTATACTATTTCTACTTTATATAATTTTTAACTTTAGTCTACTGTGGTTATACTATTTCTACTTTATATAATTTTTAACTTTAGTCTACTGTGGTTATACTATTTCTACTTTATATAATTTTTAACTTTAGTCTACTGTGGTTAACTTTATATAATTTTTAACTTTAGTCTACTGTGGTTATACTATTTCTACTTTATATAATTTTTAACTTTAGTCTACTGTGGTTAACTTTATATAATTTTTAACTTTAATCTACTGTGGTTATACTATTTCTACTTTATATAATTTTTATCTTTAGTCTACTGTGGTTATACTATTTCTACTTTATATAATTTTTATATTTAGTCTACTGTGGTTATACTATTTCTACTTTATATAATTTTTAACTTTAGTCTACTGTGGTTATACTATTTCTACTTTATATAATTTTTAACTTTAGTCTACTGTGGTTATACTATTTCTACTTTATATAATTTTTAACTTTAGTCTACTGTGGTTAACTTTATATAATTTTTAACTTTAGTCTACTGTGGTTATACTATTTCTACTTTATATAATTTTTAACTTTAGTCTACTGTGGTTAACTTTATATAATTTTTTAACTTTAATCTACTGTGGTTATACTATTTCTACTTTATATAATTTTTATCTTTAGTCTACTGTGGTTATACTATTTCTACTTTATATAATTTTTATATTTAGTCTACTGTGGTTATACTATTTCTACTTTATATAATTTTTAACTTTAGTCTACTGTGGTTATACTATTTCTACTTTATATAATTTTTAACTTTAGTCTACTGTGGTTAACTTTATATAATTTTTAACTTTAGTCTACTGTGGTTAACTTTATATAATTTTTAACTTTAGTCTATTGTGGTTATACTATTTCTACTTTATATAATTTTTATCTTTAGTCTACTGTGGTTAACTTTATATAATTTTTAACTTTAGTCTACTGTGGTTATACTATTTCTACTTTATATAATTTTTATCTTTAGTCTACTGTGGTTAACTTTATATAATTTTTAACTTTAGTCTACTGTGGTTATACTATTTCTACTTTATATAATTTTTATCTTTAGTCTACTGTGGTTATACTATTTCTACTTTATATAATTTTTATATTTAGTCTACTGTGGTTATACTATATCTACTTTATATAACTTTTAACTTTAGTCTACTGTGGTTATACTATTTCTACTTTATATAATTTTTATCTTTAGTCTACTGTGGTTATACTATTTCTACTTTATATAATTTTAACTTTAGTCTACTGTGGTTATACTATTTCTACTTTATATAATTTTTAACTTTAGTCTACTGTGGTTATACTATTTCTACTTTATATAATTTTAACTTTAGTCTACTGTGGTTATACTATTTCTACTTTATATAATTTTTAACTTTAGTCTACTGTGGTTATACTATTTCTACTTTATATAATTTTTATCTTTAGTCTACTGTGGTTATACTATTTCTACTTTATATAATTTTTTAACTTTAGTCTACTGTGGTTATACTATTTCTACTTTATATAATTTTTAACTTTAGTCTACTGTGGTTATACTATTTCTACTTTATATAATTTTTAACTTTAGTCTACTGTGGTTATACTATTTCTACTTTATATAATTTTTAACTTTAGTCTACTGTGGTTATACTATTTCTACTTTATATAATTTTTAACTTTAGTCTACTGTGGTTATACTATTTCTACTTTATATAATTTTTAACTTTAGTCTACTGTGGTTATACTATTTCTACTTTATATAATTTTTATCTTTAGTCTACTGTGGTTATACTATTTCTACTTTATATAATTTTTAACTTTAGTCTACTGTGGTTATACTATTTCTACTTTATATAATTTTTATCTTTAGTCTACTGTGGTTATACTATTTCTACTTTATATAATTTTTAACTTTAGTCTACTGTGGTTATACTATTTCTAGTTTATATAATTTTTATCTTTAGTCTACTGTGGTTATACTATTTCTAGTTTATATAATTTTTATCTTTAGTCTACTGTGGTTATACTATTTCTACTTTATATAATTTTTAACTTTAGTCTACTGTGGTTATACTATTTCTAGTTTATATAATTTTTATCTTTAGTCTACTGTGGTTATACTATTTCTACTTTATATAATTTTTATCTTTAGTCTACTGTGGTTAACTTTATATAATTTTTAACTTTAGTCTACTGTGGTTATACTATTTCTACTTTATATAATTTTTATCTTTAGTCTACTGTGGTTATACTATTTCTACTTTATATAATTTTTATCTTTAGTCTACTGTGGTTATACTATTTCTACTTTATATAATTTTTATCTTTAGTCTACTGTGGTTATACTATTTCTACTTTATATAATTTTTATCTTTAGTCTACTGTGGTTATACTATTTCTACTTTATATAATTTTTAACTTTAGTCTACTGTGGTTATACTATTTCTACTTTATATAATTTTTAACTTTAGTCTACTGTGGTTATACTATTTCTACTTTATATAATTTTCATTGCTACTGTATGATGAATTCATTTGTTATCAGCTGTGAATCGATCTCAGTACTTCACATGAATTGTGTTTTCGTATATACACACACATATACACAGTTTTTCTACGTATTTCGAAGGTTCCTAATTATTTTGTTTCATATATGTTTTTCACGACAACACAAAAGTTAATCTGGATAAAATTACTATTTTATACTTCAGCAACAATAGCTCTGTTGACAAAACATAAATCCACCTGATAACAACAATGATGTAATTTCGTCTTCTCTTGAAAATCCTTCTATTCTATTCTATTTTATTCTATTCAAAAGACATAACAACATGTGGTCACTTAACCAACAAAAATGTCCAGCTTTAGAGTATCTTAAGGTCAAGTGTCAAGAAGAAACTGACAATCTAAATGTATCTAATAAACGCAACCTGGCTATTGATAAGAAAAAAAACAAAAAACAGTGAACTTAAAGATAAACATGACATGAAACCTGTGGACGAAGATGGTACTATAGTGACATGGCGCAATATCCTGTATGGAGTGGAGGCAAATCACAAAGAATTTAACAGATGCAGAAGAACTCCCACTAGATGTTCCAGACATAATTATAGAATAACCAGGAACATCTTTCTTTGTTTTTTATTAAGTAAAATCCTGCACAAAGAAGTTATCTGTGCTCTGTCCACAACAGGTGTCGTAACCTGGTTTCTAGTTGTATAAGTCCGCAGACAAACCGCTGTGACACTAGGGGGGGGGATATTTTACATTGTACATTTAAAACAACTCAATGAACTTTCTAGACATCACTTAAACCTTAACTTCTATTCCACTGTACATATATTATACCTCCAGCCATCCTACGTCCACTATAAATGCTAGTTCAACATTACAGTTTCACCACGTTCGCCGTTCTTACATTTCTGACTCCGACTGCAAGTAGAAAGCTGATGAAATGTCAAGTTTTGTTTTTAGGATCAACACAAACATTACTAGAAACTGTATTTTGGTACTCATGGTGGACCGAGCACATGTTGCCAATTACTTAAGTTTGTTCCGAACTACAAACTAACTCGGAAAATCGCTACAAAGATCGAAAAATCACGTCTCTTAATGTTGACATGTCGTTCTCATGTTGGTCAGGTTACTGACCAAAAACAATTAGGGATACTTCAAAATGTTTGGAGAGACATTTAAAGATAAATCTATCATTTTGTACCAAAACAGGAAAAATCCGAAAGACTTATTAGTTAAGAGATAAGCTTAGGAGATAACCAATCTTCTTTGTGGTGTCAGTAAGCAGCGCAACGCATGCCGTTACGTCATCATCAGTATTACTGGGTCAGGACACACGTACAATTAAACAATTATTCATCTGTCCTTTCATGTGCCTAATTTATTGTATCATTTCTTTATATTGTAGACAACTGTACGTAGGAGAAACAGATAGGATGCTGTTTAAATAAACAGTGAACACACTCTCACATCGAAAATTGTGTCCTTGACAAAGTTTTAGATAAACATTTCAATAACAACGACCATGACCTTAACTTCTTCAGAATCCTGGCTCCCTATCTTTAATTTACTATAAAAAAAAAAAGAAAATAAACAATAGGATGAAAATAAATTTACCAGCAGGGAATAAATGAATTTTTTCCCCTATAACTATGCACACGCGTATGAACACATGTAAACTCATAATGACGTTTATGCTCGAGCTGATATCGAACTTTTTCTTGCCTCTCCACACACACACATTGTTCACCTTTAATAAATTTATCAATATTTTATTTTCTCATACACTTGTTTTACTTTTTATTGGTCTCAGAACTCCAGCTATGTTTTAATTTAGAAACGTAACGTAGTTGCTGTTCAACATTCTAAAACACCGAATTTATCTGTAAATAATATTACCGAATTTTTTGAAATACGCCAAAACATAATTCAAAGTTATTTGTGATTCGCATTCCTATTTGGTGGATATTAGTTTTATTGATAATGATATATATACACCCACACACGCGCGCATGCGTATACACTACAGGGTGTCCCATAAACATGTATACACACTTTGAATGATTATAACTCACTCAAACTTCCTTTTTTTATAGATACAACTGATTTGAAGTAATGGTAGAAGCAAGACTATGTTTTCATAAAAGGAAGTTCGTCTTAAAGTGTTACTGGAAGTGTAAAGACGGTGTTTATTCAAACAGATCCACTCACCATCACTCTGATCAGAGATAAGTTTGTATCTGGAAGTGTTACTGGAAGTGTAAAGATAGTGTTTATTGAAACAGATCCACCAACCATCACTCTGATCAGAGATAAGTTTGAAACAAATGGAACTGTTCAAAACGTCCATAAAGTGCATTCTGAAAAACAGCATTCGTCCACCAACCTCACACGAGAATCACAGCTGTTGGAAACTCTCCATCGATCGCCAAGAAAAATCTGTTCGGCAAACAGCCCGTGAGACAGGAATCCCAAAATCAAGCGTCTATCGCGTGTTGAAACTCGTTCATTGGAAAGGTTTTATTCTGGTATTAGTCCACGCCTTCAATGAAGATGATCCTGACCGGAGAGTTGAAATTTGTAACAAAACCTGCAGAGGATGCACAGTTTCCAAACAAGATTGTCTGGAGCGATGAGGCCACATTCAAGTTAAATGGCTCAGTTAATCGCCACAATGGTACCTACTAGGCACCTCAGAACCCTCATGTTACGGTTGAACACCACCTAAACTTACCAGGGGTTATAATGTCGTGTGGATTATCAGCGTCGGACGCAATTGGATCATTCTTTTCTGAAAACACAGCCATTGATCTCGTTTATCTGAACTTGCTGCAAGGATGTGTCACGCATTCGAGAACAATTTAGAGATGAGGAGTTTCATTTCTAGTATTTTTTTGGCACACCCTGTACTGTAAAAACATCAGTGTTTAATCTGTACGGTACAAAAGATTTGTTGTATGAGGCTACTTTTAAAACGTAGAAGGTTCGAAACTAACCTAATATAACAAATCCGTTTTTAAATTTTAATGTAATAGAATGTTAATAGCACAAGAAATTTCATTACAGTTTAAAATCACCAGGGTAACCCAATCCGAAACGGCGTGAACATTAAACACATCTATTTCGCATAAGCCATTTTTCGTGATATAAGTCTTTTCCAATTTCTGTTTCGTTATTGCTACGTACACGCACATAGATTTATATATATATATTACATATTACTGCTAAATGTTACAAGTTTCCTGTATATATTACATATTACTGCTAAATGTTACAAGTTTCCTGAGCAGTTCATCAAATGTTACAGGTTATGTTTTACTCAAGTGTAAAACACGACTAGCAGCGATAATGAGAAATATTAAATAATACAAAACTAAATCTAACCCTAAGTCAATAGAGATTTCTAATGTCACTTCTAAACTTTTTTAAACTTTGTAATTCCATAAACTAAATTTAACAAACCTCAGCTCAGAAATTTTTTATTAACAACGTTTTTCTCATTGCTAAGTACGCCACTTAACATTTAAAAAACATCAACAGTACAAAAAGAAATGAACGCTTCAATGTTCCTTCAAAAATACTGATAATTTACCTGCACGTGCTAATGTTCCATTGCTAAATTTTCCCAAGTGAAACTGATCATGCGGTGCTTACTTTAAATGCAAACAATCAATATTTTCTTCAGTTGGAACTGAACGGAAATTTAACGACAAAGATTGTCCAACCGTTTTGATTTCAAGAACATTTCTCTCAAGCTTAAGAAATAAAGTGGAAAACATCCAGTATATCAAACAAGCCAACTTTAACGAAAAACAACAAATTTGACATATTGAATAGAAAATGATCGTTTGGTCAGTAACTGCAGATACAGTGTTAATTCGTTTAAGTTTTTAATAAAACTAGTCTTACCTTCACGTAGTATATTACACACAGTCATTTATTTTTAATTTTCATTTAACCATTAATATAAAATATTTCATTCTTTCCAGTCCGTAAGGATTAATATACTTATTCAAGCTCAAGAACAATATAAATATTTCGTTAACAAATCTTACGCCCCAAAAGGATTGATTCACTTAACTATTCTTGTCATGTGGTATTAATATTAAACCTATTATATTTTAATATTACATTATTTAAGTATTCGAAGAATTAGAAAAGTTTGTGATTACAGTATAACATCCACACTATGTTTGTGGGCTAAACAGGCCGGCTGGGACACAACAGACAACACAATACAATTTGTTTTTTGAATTTCTCACAAAGCTACAGGAGAGCTATCTACACTAGCCGTCCTTAATTTAGCAGTGTGAGACGAGAGGAAAGGCAGCTAGTCATCACCACCCACCGTCAGATCTCGGGCAATTCTTTTACCAACGAATAACGAAATTGGCTGTCATATCATAACGCCCCCCTATGGCCGAAAAAGCAAGCATGTTTGGTGTAACGAGGATTCGATTCCGCAACCCTCAAATGACGGGTCAAGCGTCCTAACCACCTGGCTAACACAATACAGCTTAGCGCAATATTTATATACGCCATTTGTTACAAAACCAAATTACATGACGTGAATGACTCTCTAGCGGGTCTGATGAATTTTGATTAAGCAAAACGTCTTCGACAACGGATACGACAAACATCGTGAGGACTATGATGGTAAATTTTTCTATTTTTTCAAAATCCTTTAAGAACTAGGTAAATAACGTGGTTTTAAAAGGTCTTTTGACAATTGTAGCAAGTTATTATCACGATTGGCTAACTTCAGAACGAGTTGACACCATAACAATTGGAAGCCTGGCATAGTCTTCTAATTCAGGCAATCGGTTCGTTAATCTGAAGGTCGCAGGTTCCAATCTCTGTCACCGAACATGCTCGACCTTTCAGCCACGGGGTCTTACAAAGATACGGTCAGTTCCAATACTCGTTGGTAAAAAAGAGCATCCCAAAGCACTGTTAATGAGTGGTATTGAATAGCTGCTTTCTCTTCAGTCTATTACTGCTAAATTCGGGACGGTTAGTGTAGATAGCCCTCATGTGTCTTCACATGAGATTAAAATAATCGAAATCATGACAATCGGAGTATTCCAAAATTGACAACTGACACTCTATCATATAATGAAAATGTAGAAATAACCAAATTTGGTAACTATTGAAGAAAAGCTGGCGTACTAATTTTTTATGTTTCCTACATATTAAAATAGTTTATTTTAAATTAATTCTCAATCCAATATATATTATTGTTCGTGTTATTGGGCTACAGTTTACTCACAAATAAATATAGATTAGTCCATAATTTTACAATAAATAAAAGTTAAATATCTGTATTAAACTGTACAAGTGATTTCTCTTTCACAGATGACTAAATAATATTTATTCTTACTGCGATTGTTTGTTTCTTGAATTTTGCGCTAAACTACGCGAGGACTAACTGCACTGACGGACCAACATTTTAAGGGAAAACAGCTATTCAAGAACATCCTACGCCAGCTCTTAGGTCAGACTGAAGAGTGGGATAGGTAAGTCACACTTATTTAGAGTAGGATTGGTAAGTCACACTTATTTAGAGTAGGATTGGTAAGTCACACTTATTTAGAGTAGGATTGGTAAGTCACACTTATTTAGAGTAGGATTGGTAAGTCACACTTATTTAGAGTAGGATTGGTATATCACACTTATTTAGAGTAGGATTGGACAGTCACTCTTATTTATGCACTCATGGCTCCAGAGAGCAGAGAATGAATTGTGCTTGTGCGACTGAAACGGGATAAAAACCATGAATCCACCATTGGAAATATTAAGCACTAAGCTGTAACCGACCAATTTAATTTGAAACTTTAGTTCTTTAGAGCTTTTATTTATAATAAATACAAGCAACAGTGATATTATATTCAGTAACAAAAAGGCATACCAGAAAAATCTACAACAAAGGCGTAGTGTCATCATAATATTATTAAAAGCCCATAAGAAAAAACTAAGATAATGCTGTCATCATAATATTATTAAAAGCCCATAAGACAAAACTAAGATAATGCTTGAGTTTATCACCAGCGTATTTCAACAGCAAATAAATTGTGTTCCCAAATATGAATGAAATTACCTGTTGTGTTGGTGTTGAATGATGTTGGCTGTTGTGTTGGTGTTGAATGATGTTGGCTGTTGTGTTGGTGTTGAATGATGTTTAGAGCTGTGTTGGTATTGAATGATGTTTAGAGCTGTGTTGGTATTGAATGATGTTGAGTGTTGTGTTGGTGTTGAATGATGTTGAGAGCTGTGTTGGTATTGAATGATATTGACCATTATGTTGGTGTTGAATGATGTTGAGTGTTGTGTTGGTGTTGAATGATGTTGAGGGCTGTGTTGGTGTTGAATGATGTTGAGTGTTGTGTTGGTATTGAATGATGTTGAGTGTTGTGTTGGTGTTGAATGATGTTGAGTGTTGTGTTGGTGTTGAATGATGTTGAGAGCTGTGTTGGTATTGAATGATGTTGAGTGTTGTGTTGGTGTTGAATGATGTTGAGAGCTGTGTTGGTATTGAATGATGTTGAGTGTATGTGTTGGTATTGAATGATGCTGAGTGTCAGGCTGGTACTGAACGATGCTGAGTGTTGTGTTGGTGCTGAATGACGCTGAGCGTTGTGTTGGTGTTGAACGATGCTGAGAGCCGTGTTGGTAATGAACGATGTTGACCATTGTATGTTGGTGCTGAACGATGTTGAGAGTTGTGCTGGTACTGAATGATGTTGAGAGCCTGTGCTGGTATTGAACGATGCTGAGAGCCGTGTTGGTGCTGAACGATGTTGAGTGCCGTGCTGGTACTGAACGATGCTGAGAGCTGTGTTGGTATTGAACGATGCTGAGAGCTGTGCTGGTGCTGAACGATGTTGAGAGCTGTGTGCTGGTATTGAATGATGTTGAGAGTGTGCTGGTATTGAACGATGCTGAGCATTGTGCTGGTGCTGAACGATGCTGAGCGCTGTGCTGGTGTTGAATGACGCTGAGAGCCGTGCTGGTACTGAACGACGCTGAGAGCTGTGCTGGTACTGAACGATGTTGAGAGCCGTGCTGGTACTGAATGATGCTGAGAGCCGTGCTGGTACTGAATGATGTTGAGAGCCGTGCTGGTACTGAATGATGTTGAGTGCCGTGTTGGTATTGAATGATGCTGAGTGTTGTGTTGGTACTGAACGATACTGAGTGTTGCGTTGGTATTGAATGATGCTGAGTGCTGTGCTGGTGCTGAACGATGTTGAGAGCCGTGCTGGTACTGAATGATGTTGAGTGTTGTGTTGGTGTTGAATGATGCTGAGTGTTGTGTTGGTGTTGAATGATGCTGAGAGCCGTGCTGGTACTGAATGATGCTGAGAGCCGTGCTGGTACTGAACGATGCTGAGGGCCGTGCTGGTGTTAAACGATGCTGAGTGTTGTGTTGGTGTTGAATGATGCCGAGAGCCGTGCTGGTATTGAACGATGCTGAGAGCCGTGCTGGTATTGAAACGATGTTGAGGGCCGTGCTGGTGTTGAACGATGTTGAGTGTTGTGTTGGTATTGAACGATGCTGACTGTTGTGCTGGTGCTGAACGATGTTGAGTGTTGTGTTGGTGCTGAACGATGTTGAGAGCTGTGCTGGTATTGAACGATGCTGACCATTATGTTGGGGTTGAATGATGCTGAGAGTGTTGTGCTGGTGTTGAACGATGCTGATTGCGATGTTGGTGCTGAACGATGCTGAGAGCTGTGCTGGTGTTGAACGATGCTGAGAGCCGTGTTGGTACTGAATGACGTTGAGCCTGTGCTGGTACTGAACGATGCTGAGTGTTGTGTTGGTGCTGAACGATGTTGAGAGTGTGTGTTGGTGCTGAACGATGTTGAGAGCTGTGCTGGTATTGAACGATGTTGAGTGTCCGTGTTGGTGCTGAACGATGCTTGAGAGCTGTGCTGGTATTGAACGATGTTGAGAGCCGTGCTGGTACTGAACGATGTTGAGGGCTGTGTTGGTATTGAACGATGCTGAGTGTTGTGTTGGTACTGAACGATGTTGAGAGTCTGTGCTGGTGCTGAACGATGCTGAGAGTCCGTGCTGGTGCTGAACGATGCCGAGACTGTGCTGGTATTGAATGATGTTGAGAGCTGTGCTGGTGTTGAACGATGTTGAGTATTGTGTTGGTGCTGAATGATGTTGAGAGCCTGTGTTGGTATTGAATGATGTTGAGAGCTGTGTTGGTGTTGAATGATGTTGAGAGCTGTGTTGGTATTGAATGATGTTGAGGGCTGTGTTGGTGTTGAATGATGTTGAGTGTTGTGTTGGTGTTGAATGATGTTGAGAGCTGTGTTGGTATTGAATGATGTTGAGTGTTGTGTTGGTGTTGAATGATGTTGAGAGCTGTGTTGGTATTGAATGATGTTGAGAGCTGTGTTGGTATTGAATGATGTTGAGGGCTGTGTTGGTGTTGAATGATGTTGAGTGTTGTGTTGGTATTGAATGATGTTGAGTGTTGTGTTGGTGTTGAATGATGTTGAGAGCTGTGTTGGTATTGAATGATATTGAGTGTTGTGTTGGTGTTGAATAATGTTGACTGCGATGTTGGTATTGAATGATGTCGCAAATGGTTCTCGAATAATTTTGCGTTCACATAACCTTACAATCCTGACGAGTTCGTACAATCCTGATGAGTTCATACAATTCTGATGAATTCTTATAATCCTGATGAATTTTTACAATCCTGACGAGTTCATACAATCCTGACGAATTCTTACAATCCTGACGAGTTCATACAATCCTGATGAATTCTTACAATCCTGATGAGTTCATACAATCCTGATGAATTCATACAATCCTGATGAGTTCATACAATCCTGATGAGTTCACTATTCTTCTTTCCTGCTGTTTTGTTTCATGTCTTTAAATTTTTCTATTTAAAGTTAATAATCTAATAATTTAGTAAATGACTTTTCCATTTTTTCTTGGTTTTCAGCGAAGAATCTTTTTATTTTGATAAGAAAGAGTTTCTAACATACAGTATGTTTAGAGGATTTATTACAACAGAAATGTGTGTCTATAGGATTTATACTCTTGAATAAAAAAAGCTTCTGTTTGTTGTCATTGATAACGTTATCATTAAGTTTTCAAGATATGTACGAATGAATGGCGTTTATTCATGAGTTAAAGATGTAATGGATTTTTTTAAGAGTGTATGAAGTACGTGATGTTTGAGACGAGATTAAGATATACAAATTTGTAACATAAAACTGGTATATCATCTTCATTAGCTGGTTTGTTGGTTTCATAGCGGATTGGGCTATCTGCTCTGCTCACCACCGGAAGCCGAACCAGAGGTTTTAGCATTGTAACTCTGTAGACTTATCATTATCCTATCAGAGACATATATTTTAAGTAAATTAGTTAACGTCGTTTTAACAATAATAATTAAACATTTAATATTAATCTCACGTTGCTTCGAAGACGAAATGGATGCATTTTGAAAGGTTCGGAAGTTTTATAAATATTGTGTTCTATCGTATCATTCGTCTTTTTTCCTTATTATTAGATTAATTTTCTCCATTATGAATCCATTTCTTTCTGTAAAGAATTAGAACTATTTGTGCTTTATCATTGTATAGAACAATTAGAAACTTTGTTCTTACAAAACTTTCTAGAATTTGATCAAATTATAATTAAATTCCTAATACTTACAGCCACTAACAACCCTTGGATTGCAGTATTTGATATTTTTATGTGCCCTCTTTGAGGTTTAAGGAAGTAAAGTCATCGTAATGCGTTTTAAACTTAATTCAGTGATTAGTTGGTAAGCTTAGGGCGAAATAGTGTTTTACCCTGAAAGATATTAGTTCTATGAAGCAGCTGGCTTAGCTTTACCTTTGTTGTATTAATTGCTGGACATATCTAACAAAGTCTCCCTGTGTTATGGCTCAGGTATCACATTCTAACAATACCTTGTTCAACACTTCAGGCATTATAGTTATGTGAAAGCGCTTGTACATAGACAGCTATATGGAATAAGTTTTTCGTCTAAAAATTAAGCTACGATTATGTTAGGTGACAAGTACAATTAGAATTTTAGTACACTATTTATTTTATCCATAATAACTCGACTGATAAAAAATACAAACCCAACGGTGCTAAATATTGGTTCATCCATCTGTAATATATCCAGCTATTTCTTTAGTATCCTAAACGTCCAATACCAGTTCACAGAAATTCTGTGAAGGACTAAAGTGACGATCTCAACACAATCATCCTTTATCCAAAAAGTAAGTACCTAATGACAAACCTATGACCAATCTGAACGTAGTATCAACCACCAAGATACTAAAGAAAGAAAACACGAATAAACTACAATAATATTTGACTGGAAGCAGTTGGCTTCGAACAAAAACAACCGTCAGTATCTCAAAACTCAAAGTCTACAATCAAATTATTCCAACAGAAGTGTCAAGTTTTGTGACGTGACTGACAATAAGATGGGTGTGCCATCTGTTGTTCCGAGAATATTGAAACAACTATTTATAAACATCTTTAGTTTTTAAAAATTAAAATAGTAAATAAATGAACATATATATGTGTATGCTTTGACGTTATTGTCTTCAAAGGTTTAATGCAATTGACTTGTTTTTTACTGTATAATTTCATATTGTATTTTGAATTTGAGATTACAATTTTCGATTACAGATGACGCTAGTTGCGTAAGAACTGTTAACGATTTTAGTTTAAAAGACCAGTATTTAAGAGCTTCCAGTTGAGTTTTGTTCAGGAACAACCAACAATAAAACACTTGCAATAAATTAATATAAAAACAAAGTAATCATAATAACACTCATATATAGCTTTTTTTTATTTTTGAAACAGTATTGAACACAGACAACTTAGTGAAGAGATCCAGAATTTATTTCATGGCTAAACTTGACAACCACCACGCAGGAAGTTAAGATATTTCCCTGCGATTGGAAGTAGCACAAACAGTTATTTTTAACCCATTAGTGGGAAGGAAGTGATTGTTTTCCAGCTAAAAGTGAGGTATATGAGATCTGAGTTTTGTTAGTTTTAGGTAAGAAAACAGTGGTAAATTTATGGGGGTGGAAGTTGGGGAGGGAAAAGAAAGTTCATATTTATGTAGTAAGTTGAAATTAAGTTTGGCACAAATTTTATAATTTTCAGCCACGGCAAAGCGGCGAACAAAATGGCTCTGAATATATTTACTTTTGTTCTTGTTTTCTTCAAGTATGAAATTTTAGTTCATAACTCCGTCACCTCTTAACAGATTTGAGGTTTAATTACAGTAGGAGACTCAGAAGGTCAAACACTTTCGATTGATATATTTTTACTACTTTCAAGTCTCGTATGTCAATTCACTCTAATCCTGCTTAAACGATTTTCAGTTTCAGGGTAGGGTGGTAGAAGTCCTGATGAGAAATTAAATTAAATAGGGTGTACGCCCGTTCCACCCTTGGTATAACTGGGTGTACGCGCGTCCCACGCTTGGTATAACTGGGTGTACGCGCGTCCCACGCTTGTTATAACTGGGTGTACTTGCGTCCCACGCTTGGTATAACTGGGTGTACGCGCGTCCCACGCTTGGTATAACTGGGTGTACCTGCGTCCCACGCTTGGTATAACTGGCGCATAAGAATATAATTAATGAAAGGGGAAAAAATCTCACATTAATTATTCTAATTCTACCTAAAATAATTTCAAGTGGCGCAGCTCTTGAGGAACCCGTCTACTATATTATTGTTTTTCTGTACGACCGACATTTTCTCCAAAATCACCACCAGTGAAATGCATACCACAGATTGTGAATCACTCACTTAGACCGTTTTTACCAGCTTGTATCGCTAGTGCTGAGAATTTGTTTAGATTTACATAATATCCACTCGCAATAAGCTAAGGTACTCAGTGTAAGCCAGCTGGTAAATACCATTCGCCGCCACCTCTTAAATAACCTAAGTGGTAGTTTACATTTTACTGTTACTAGTACGATTTTGTGGCAGCGGAAAGCGAATCATGGACCCTCCGATTCACATTGTAGCACACTAACCACTAGGCTACACTCGACGCGGTTTTTAAAAGAATAAAACATGCTCAAGACCTGCAATGTCGACCATTTTGAAATGGGGCCCGGCATGGCCAAACGTGTTAAGGCGTGCGACTCGTAATCTGAGGGTCACGGGTTCGCATCCCGGTCGCGCCAAACACGCTCGCCATTTCAGCCGTGGGAGCGTTATAATGTGACGGTCAATCCCACTATTCGTTGGTAAAAGAGTCGCCCAAGAGTTGGCGGTGGGTGGTGATGACTAGCTGCCTTCCCTCTAGTCTTACACTGCTAAATTAGGGACGGCTAGCACAGATAGCCCTCGATTAGCTTTGTGCGAAATTCCAAAACAAACAATTTTGAAATGGTAAGTTCGCAATACAATGTTGCATTCCAATACATAGCATAAAACGTCAGAAATCACTTATGCTGAGATTTTATTCTGTTTCTTAACAGGGTGGTTTATAATGTTGTTATACAGTAGACTCAACTCACAGTGATGACTGGAAATCATAGCAGAACATTTAGCTGCGGAAATGTTGTTGTTGATAGAAACCAAGTGTCAATCGTATAGAGAGTGCAATATAACTTTAAAAATATGACAGCAAAAAATTCTTCCATTTTTTGTCATATTTCACATATGGGCAATAATCCTGCGGAAATATTTCACGTTATTGGCACTCAAAATCAATTACTTGAAGAAAAGAGTGGTTTATCTAACAACTAAAGCGGGAGAAAACCTCGTGTTATAGAGATACTGTTTGCTTGGTTTGTTGGCTTTTGTTTTTCTCATTTCCTGCTCGAGGAAGAAGATAAGTGAAGACGAAACTGATGAGGAACATTTTAAAGTTGAACTCACTTGTATTTTTGAAAGTTACTTCATGAGAGAATGAAGATTTTTTTTGGGTAAATAATAGATAAAATTCTGTTTTGTTAAGATGAATCCAGTATTTTTTAGTCATAAGTGATCCTTTCTTTTCAGCAAGCACTGCATATCCAAGTGGTTAGGGTGCTCTACTAGTAATCTGAGGGTCGCAGGTTCGAATCCCCCCTCACACCAAACATGCTCGCCCTTTCAACTGTGGAGGCACTATAATGTTACATTCAATTCCATTATTCGTTGGTAAAAGAGCAGCCCAACATTTGGCGGTGGGTGGTGATGACTAGCTGCCTATTCCTGGTCTTACACTACTAAATTAGGGACAGCCAGCGCAGATAATCCTCGTGTAGTTTTGCGCGAAATTCAAAAATACAATTTTTTGTTTGGTCATTCCTCCAATGGCTGAACAGTATGTCCCAAGGCTTGTAACGCTAAAACTCGAATTTCGATACCAGATAGTCTAATGTGCTTAACTAAAAACAATCAAACGTTACCGCCTTTTCCTTATAGAAAATAATAAACAAAACCATCTGGAAGGTAGTAGTACCCACCCTTCAAGAACAATTAAACAAGTACATTTTCAAACACTGGATTAGTTTTCAATCTTTTAAAATCAAGGTACATCCTAACAAAAGCACCAATTAAACAATTTCCTTCGAAACAACTTCCTTCTTCGAATCATCAACTCTAATTTCTGTTTTTATGGACTTTCGTCACAGACGTATATTATTATACCTCAGTAATTAGCGACGTTTGACTTAACACAAAAGAGTTTCAAGTAGTGAGTCAAAATGACTCGTTCTGTAAAAGCAATTAATCAGATTATAAGTCGTTTCTAAAGTAGTTTGAATACTGTCTTCACAGCAGAATGACTCCTAATGGATGTCTAATCATTTTCTACTGTGTAGTTGAGTCCAATGCAAGAAATACATATTCATTACAGCTCTAGACTTTACTGACTGTTGTTCCGCTTGCATGGATTACTTGCTCATAAGACTGCGAAATATGTATCATAGAACTTGGAGATAAGTTTCGGCGAAGAATATATACTTTTCAAAACACATTTCTGTCTGAATAATTCGTGTTTACGCTCCCGTAAGAAAGTTTCTAGAAACCTTTAGAGTTACGTGAGAACTCAATTGGAATAATTCTGGTTCACGCTCACTTCATCTTATCAGTTCTCCAGTTCCTCATCTTGCGTTCGGTACATACTTATGACGAAGGTGGTCATGTGAATGCCATGATACCTAGCAGATGAAAGAGTCTGGGGATCGAGATGTAATATCGCTCAAAATGCTCTGGAATATCAGTTGCGAGCGTGTTATAGAAATGACAATAGTGTCCGTTATTTGGTTCAGATATAACTCTTGTGGTGGTGGGTTTTTTTCCATCTAATCAGTTGTTTAAAATTAGGGATAATTAGGGGTCTCTGACCAAGATGTTTAAATTTTAAATTTTTAAATTCAGTGACATAATTCATTCATATTAGGATCCTTCATCTTCTTTCTTTGTTATCTGATGATTTACACTCGTCGAGTTAAAACAGACAAACTGTCAACTAGTTTTAAAACAGAAACGTTACTGAACCTTTGTCAACCACAAAGTACTTGCGTTGGAGATTTTGTGCGATTCTTTACAAAAAGTGTATGTGACTCGTTGGCGACAAAATTCTACAATAAACAAACAGGATACAATCCACTTGTTTTAAAATAACATATTACAACAAGTCAAACGAATGAATAGAAATGCTGGTTATATTGTTGGTTTATTACAGATGCATCTAGAGTTCTAAATAATAAATAGGAAAAAAATTAAAATTTTAATGGAAAGTAGAGAATGTAGAATTGCTATAAAATAAAATAAATGCTGCGATAAAAACTACACAAACAAGTGAAGACCAAACGCGACGTGAGAGTATTATCGATCGTTCTAGAAGGCCCCCCGCTAGGACAGCGGTATGTCTTCGGATTTACAACACAAAATCAGGGGTTCGATTCCCCTCGGTGGGCTCAGCAGATAGCCCGACGTGGCTTTGCTATAAGAAAACACACACACTCGTTCTAGATTCTAAACATAATAATAACAAATGTTCGTTGTGGTAAAAGAAATAATAATTTGGTCTAAGTAAGAGTTTTTTTTTTCTTTCCAATTTACAAAATATTATTACGTTATGGCGAAGAATGAATATTACTTTCAAAATCCGCGTAGCTGAATTATTAAAAATCTGTTATTAAAACCAAAACAACTTTTATGATGTTTTAATTCGCAGATCTGTGTTATTATTATCTACTCTGTTATTGCAACACAGTCTGTGATAATTCACTTTAAAAATTGCTACAATACGCTCTTTATGTCTAAACTCACATGTATGCAGTATAGATCTGTTAACCCCAGCATGACTAAGTGGTTAGGACGCTTGACTAGCAATCCGAGGGTTGCGGGCTCGAGTCCCCGTAATGCGGAATATTCTTGCCTTTTCAGTCGTGAGGGTGCTATAATATTAGTGTCAATTCCATATTCGCTGGTAAAAGAGTAGCCCAAGAGTTGGTGGTGGGTGGTGATGACTAACTGCCTTCCCTCTAGTCTTACACTGCTAAATTAGGGATAGCTATCGCAGATAGTTCTCCTGTAGCTTTGCGCGAAATTCATAAAACGAACGAACGAACAAAAACTTAAACCTTTTACCCACAGACCAACAGCGCAGGTAGCTCTCGTGTAGCTTCGCACGGAATTAAAAAAAAAACAACAAAAATTCTAGATCTACATCACTCATTTAGCTAACTTGCTTAAACTATATTTTAGACGCGTATTTATAAATAGTCCAACTGAGGTCTAGAATTTTCGACAAATTGCAAGACATTATAATGTAATAATACTCGAGACCAACTTCTATTAAGTTATTGCCTTTAAAAGTAACTGAATTTAACATTCGCGCTGTATCTAACACGGACGAAAGAATGAACAAAAGTGAAACATAAGAAAAGTGAAATATGTCGTACAGCGTTTAAGAAACGAAAAGTTTATTGCACTATCAAACTATGTTTCATTACTTGTAGCACATAGAATTAGACATATCAGTCTTTCTTTCTTTTTATCACGACAAAAACACGCTTATAGAGAAAAATGTTAACGTTGATAAGTCATAATTGGCCTTGGTTACTTGGTATTTTTTACAGCTTGTCAGAGTCAGCTCGGTTGTCGTTAGTTTTACAGTCAAGCACACAGCTACACAAAGAACTGCTCCTGCTCTGCTCAGGTTTTTAACGGTATTAGTCCGCAGCATTTAAACAATGGAGTCTTCTGTTTTTATCAGAAGCACGAAAGATGAAGTTAAAAGTTATAAGACTATTCCTGACAGGCTGTTTTAGGCTTAGGATACGCCTAATGTTTGTTTTTACTACTTTCAGCCTCTGACGAATAAAACGATATTCGGTTATGATCAAAAAGTATAAACCTTAAACATCCAGGATTCTAGAAAGTTTTAAAAGCAGAAAGAAAAGGACGTAATCTCAGGATAAACTGAAAAACCGAACTTCCACTCGTTTCAGGGTTGATAAATCGAATGTTTTATATGTTTGTATTAAACAAAACAGTAAAATGTACACTAGATGACTGGTAAGACTGTTGTACATATGAAAAAAAATCCCTCGTTTCTATTGACCATTCATTAATATTAATTGAGTGTAAGAAAACTTAAATTTAACTCTAAATAACAATCATACAAACTGAAAAAAGAAAGTGGAAACATAACTGTCAGAAAACTTAAATTTAACTCTAAATAACAATCATACAAACTGAATAAAGAAAGTGGAAACATAACAGTAAGAAAACTTAAATTTAACTCTAAATAACAATCATACAAACTGAATAAAGAAAGTGGAAACATAACAGTAAGAAAACTTAAATTTAACTCTAAATAACAATCATACAAACTGAATAAAGAAAGTGGAAACATAACTGTCAGAAAACTTAAATTTAACTCTAAATAACAATCATACAAACTGAATAAAGAAAGTGGAAACATAACTGTAAGAAAACTTAATTTTAACTCTAAATAATAATCATACAAACTGAAAAAAGAAAGTGGAAACATAACTGTAAGAAAACTTAAATTTAACTCTAAATAACAATCATACAAACTGAAAAAAGAAAGTTGAAACATAACTGTAAGAAAACTTAAATTTAACTCTAAATAACAATCATACAAACTGAATAAGGAAAGTGGAAACATAACTGTAAGAAAACTTAAATTTAACTCTAAATAAAAATCATACAAACTGACAAAAGAAAGTGGAAACATAACTGTCAGAAAACTTAAATTTAACTCTAAATAACAATCATACAAACTGAAAAAAGAAAGTGGAAACATAACTGTAAGAAAACTTAAATTTAACTCTAAATAACAATCATACAAACTGAAAAAAGAAAGTTGAAACATAACTGTAAGAAAACTTAAATTTAACTCTAAATAACAATCATACAAACTGAAAAAAGAAAGTGGAAACATAACTGTAAGAAAACTTAAATTTAACTCTAAATAACAATCATACAAACTGAAAAAAGAAAGTGGAAACATAACTGTAAGAAAACTTAAATTTAACTCTAAATAACAATCATACAAACTGAATAAAGAAAGTGGAAACATAACTGTCAGAAAACTTAAATTTAACTCTAAATAACAATCATACAAACTGAATAAAGAAAGTAGAAACATAACTGTAAGAAAACTTAAATTTAACTCTAAATAACAATCATACAAACTGAATAAAGAAAGTGGAAACATAACTGTAAGAAAACTTAAATTTAACTCTAAATAACAATCATACAAACTGAAAAAAGAAAGTGGAAACATAACTGTAAGAAAACTTAAATTTAACTCTAAATAACAATCATAAAAACTGAAAAAAGAAAGTGGAAACATAACTGTAAGAAAACTTAAATTTAACTCTAAATAACAATCATACAAACTGAAAAAAGAAAGTGGAAACATAACTGTCAGAAAACTTAAATTTAACTCTAAATAACAATCATACAAACTGAATAAAGAAAGTGGAAACATAACTGTAAGAAAACTTAAATTTAACTCTAAATAACAATCATACAAACTGAATAAAGAAAGTGGAAACATAACTGTCAGAAAACTTAAATTTAACTCTAAATAACAATCATACAAACTGAAAAAAGAAAGTGGAAACATAACTGTAAGAAAACTTAAATTTAACTCTAAATAACAATGATACAAACTGAAAAAAGAAAGTGGAAACATAACTGTCAGAAAACTTAAATTTAACTCTAAATAACAATCATACAAACTGAATAAAGAAAGTGGAAACATAACTGTAAGAAAACTTAAATTTAATTCTAAATAACAATCATACAAACTGAATAAGGAAAGTGGAAACATAACTGTAAAAAAACTTAAATTTAACTCTAAATAACAATCATACAAATTGAAAAAAGAAAGTGGAAACATAACTGTCAGAAAACTTAAATTTAACTCTAAATAACAATCATACAAACTGAAAAAAGAAAGTGGAAACATAACTGTCAGAAAACTTAAATTTAACACTAAATAACAATCATACAAACTGAATAAAGAAAGTGGAAACATAACTGTCAGAAAACTTAAATTTAACTCTAAATAACAATCATACAAACTGAATAAAGAAAGTGGAAACATAACAGATTTTAAAAACTTTTGAACGAAACAAATTATGAGAAAATATGCCTGTTCAAATTTAGCCATACTGGGACTAGCAGGCATAACATTCATATTCAGCCATACTGGGACTAGCAGGCATAACATTCATATTCAGCCATACTGGGACTAGTAGGCATAACATTCATATTCAGCCATACTGGGACTAGTAGGCATAACATTCATATTCAGCCATACTGCATACTGGGACTAGTAGCCATAACGTTCATATTCAGCCATACTGCATACTGGAAGTAGTAGGTATTATATTCATATTCTACCATGCTCATACTGGACATTCATATTCAGCCATACTGTATCCTGGGAGTAGTAGGTATTATATTCATATTCAGCCATGCTCATACTGGACATTCATATTCAGCCATACTGCATACTGGGAGTAGTAGGTATTATATTCATATTCAGCCATGCTCATACTGGAAGTAGTAGGTATTATATTCATATTCAGCCATACTGAATACTGGAAGTACCAGGTATTATATTCATATTCAGACATACTGCATACTGGAAATAGTAGGTATTAAATTCATATTATATAAAGACAATTTTGTGAATTATTTCTCACACATAAATTTACTCACTTATAGTCTTTACATAAAGATCACAATATTCTACCTCGTTCGTGTATTAAACTCTCTCAAAACACCAGTCTTTACATAAAGATAATAATATTCTACCTCGTTTCGTGTATTAAACTCTCTCCAAACACCAGTCTTTACATAAAGATCACAATATTCTCCCTTGTTTCGCATATTAAACTCTCTCAAAACACTAGTCTTTACATAAAGATCACAATATTCTATCACGTTTCATATATTAAACTCTCTCAAAACACCAGTCTTTACATAAAGATCACAATATTCTTTCACGTTTGGGATATTAAACTCTCTCAGAGCACCAGTCTTTACATAAAGATCACAATATTCTCCCACGTTTCGTATATTAAACTCTCTCAAAATACCAGTCTTTACATAAAGATCACAATATTCTTCCACGTTTCGTGTATTAAACTCTCTCAGAACACCTGTCTTTATATAAAGCTCACAATATTCTCTCACGTTTTATGTATTTTTTCCAAACGTTTCATTACATTTGTTGTTACCACCCGATATACCGCTTTCGTTCAGTAGAACGTTTCTACCAAATTGTGTTTCATTACATTTCTCACACGAACCTATAAGGAGAGAGTTCCTTTTTTTATCACCAGATAATACTTTTCTTGTGAAAAATATTGCGTCGTATTTTGAGCTGTTATTTTCTTGAGGTTACTTGAAAGTTTATCTAAAGGATTAGTGATGCACGTATATTAATCTACATATTTTAATTTGAATAACGATTTTTTCTAAATTAAACACACTTATAGACACATATATCGTTGTTTGGAAGTAGTTCAAATTCTTTATGATACCAACCTAATTTTTTCATAGGTCAATATCATGTCCGCTCATGTTATGAATGAAAGACTGAGTTTCTTCTAATCTATTTGGTTAACTTTCGTGTCATTGCTTTCAGTTTTACATGTTCAGTTTTATTCTATACTATTGTTCTATTTCAACATGTAATTTTGATATAGAGATTAATATGTACATTCAATCTCATTCATGAGAAATTGTGAGAACATTTATTAAAAGAATAACAGTCTTAGTGACCCCTTAATTATTAAACGTTTGTTTTTACTAACACTATTATTATACTCTTAATTTTCTCATATTTTGGCATGGCCAAGTGTGTTAAGGCGTGCGACTCGTAATCTGAGGGTCGTTGGTTCGCATCCCCGTCGCGCCAAACATGCTCGCCCTTTCAGCCATGGAGGCGTTATAAGTGACGGTCAATCCCACTATTCGTTGGTAAAAGAGTAGCCCAAGAGTTGGCTGTGGGTGGTGATGACTAGCTGCCTTTCCTCTAGTCTTACACTGCTAAATTAGGGACGGCTAAGGTTTCTCCTCCTGGTAGGGGGTTGTGCAGTAGGCTAACAACTTACTCACTTAAAAAACCAGCCTGTTAATGAATCCGCAAGCGATTGCGGCCCTATGTTCCTTCATGGAATCGAGAGGCATAATAATAATAATAATAATAATAATTCCAATAGCAGCCGCTTATTGGCAAGTGTTTCTGAAAGGTAATTACTTATTTGCTTTATAAGTGCTAAACGGTTCAGATATCTGCTCAATTAACACTATTACATCCTAAATGTTGTTTCATTCCATTACTCCAATCAACGTCCATTCTAAGTATCTCCATTCATTTCTCATGAACACTTTTACAATTACCAACTCTCATGTGGCGCTATTATTAAAAATAAAAATTATATATTTTATTCATGATTTTCCCCTTAATTATTTATTTTCTAATAAATCTACGTTACCTTTAAAACTAAATTGGATTTAGCAATTTTTAAAACTTGAATAGCACAGATAAGATTTAGTTAGGTTTATTCGATCCTACTGGTCAGAGAGAAATCAAGCAGGCAGCATCACTTTCAGCCATAGTGACAGTTTGTCCGTCCATATAAACTGACTAATTTGAAACTACTGGTCAGAGAGAAATCAAGCAGGCAGCATCACTTTCAGCCACAGTGACAGTTTGTCCGTCCATATAAACTGAATAATTTGAAACTACTGGTTAGAGAGAAATCAAGCAGGCAGCATCACTTTCAGCCATAGTGACAGTTTGTCCGTCCATATAAACTGAATAATTTGAAACTACTGGTCAGAGAGAAATAAAGCAGGCAGCATCACTTTCAGCCACAGTGACAGTTTGTCCGTCCATATAAACTGAATAATTTGAAACTACTGGTCAGAGAGAAATCAAGCAGGCAGCATCACTTTCAGCCATAGTGACAGTTTGTCCGTCCATATAAACCGAATAATTTGAAACTACTGGTTAGAGAGAAATCAAGCAGGCAGCATCACTTTCAGCCACAGTGACAGTTTGTCCGTCCATATAAACTGAATAATTTGAATACAGACTAGCGCAGATAGCCCTCGTGTAGCTTTGAGCGAGGCCTGGCATGGCCAAACGTGTTAAGGCGTGCGACTCGTAATCTGAGGGTCGCAGGTTCGCATTCCCGTGGCGCCAAACATGCTCGTCCTTTCAGCCGTGGGAGCGTTATAATGTGACGGTCAATCCCACTATTCGTTAGTAAAAGAGTTGGCTGTGGGTGGTGATGACTAGTTGCCTTCCCTTTAGTCTTACACTGCTAAATTAGGGACGGCTAGCACAGATAGCTCTCGAGTAGCTTTGTGCGAAATTCAAAAAACAAACAAACATATTTTGGTGGTTATACTAAATCCTTAGCTTTATACTAAGGATTATTACTGTCATCTTAAATGAAAAACGCATAGTTATTATTAAATAACAAAGTATATTTTAATATATTTCTTTACTTTTAGACATAAGTCACATTGGGCTATTTGCTGTGTCTGCCATAAAGACCACTAAGTTTTAACTTTCCAAATCCGTTTTCTAAAAGTACTTCCAATTATTCATAAACACCTTTATTTATATATACATCTAATTTTCTGTACGAAGTAAGTTTGAAAAGGAATTTTTATGAATACTATATGTGGTTATAAATTACCAAGGGCCTTCTTACGTTTGTAACATTTGTTTATTTTTATTACCATCATGATGACGTGTTACCATTATCATGTCATTCTATAGGTTTTAATTTTCATGGTATACAATAGTTTTTCCCATATTTCTTTGTTTTCATCTTATTTATTTGTTTTCATACCATATTCTAATTGTAAGTAATCGCAATGTTTTGTCTCAAACTAAATAATTTATACATTTAAATTTCTGGAAGACAAATGATGAAACGTTTCTCTTATTGACGGCGTCTTTACAAACTTATTACAGTAGTGCATCTTATAATTAATTTTAGAATAAAGTTTCTTGCTTAAGCTATTACAATAATAACATGTATCTGCTACTGGCATTATTGTATATATACGAAGGAACTCAGTTTAATAAAAAAAACATTTTTATTAGTAAACAGGGGAACTTAAAAAATGTAGATTAAAAAATCTCTCAGTGAATTTTATAGAAATAATAAAATCAAAGATTGTACTAATGTAAATAATGTGTCACTAGTTATTAAGAAATACAGGGACTGGAAATGACTAGAAAATTCATATGATTAATTCGCTGAAACATATGTGAAAAACACAAGAAAAGCTGTCTTTATATAAAGAAGTTAAACAGCATTGAAAAGAGTTCTAGGTTCAAATAAGATTAATCACTGATTATTTTCATAAAATAGAAATAAGCGGTGATGGTTATGATTCTCAAACATGTGCGAAAAATTTGAATCTGTAATTAAAGATGTTTAATTAGACCACACACACAAAACATCTACCCATTTTAAGAAGATGTAAAACTAAGTCATGTCAACGATCTTTTCTATATACATTTTTTATTAATTGGAGCTAGTCCGAATCCAAAATGATCTATTATATTTTTTTTTCATATCAATAACTTCCTAAAGTACATACTTATCAGATGTTATGAATTAGACAAAGATGCTCTTGGATAAACCGAAAAGAATAAAACGAACAGAATTTGATGTAAGTGGGAAATATTATGGACCATTATAGAAAACTCACGTCGAAGGTAAGCTAATAAAGAAATAGAGACAGCTAACGATTACAGTTTGAAAATTTGTTCACTGGATAATGTATATAAATATAAGAATGCTCAATGATATTTGTTTAATATAAAGAAAAAAGATCTTCCTAAAGTTGGTGAGTTAAAATATGAAAAGAGTTTCAAAGTTAACGTTAAATTAAGTTTACAAAATTGAAAAATTGAGGAAAAGCAAGAAAACTGCAGGTTTCATATCATTCATTACAACCATGGTTTAGCCAGCATATCCATCATCGGGTACTGTCGGCATGGCCAGGTGGGTTAAGGCGTGCGACTCGTAATCCGAAGGTCGCGGGTTCGCATCCTCGTCGCGCCAAACATGCTCGCCCTTCCAGCCGTGGGAGCGTTATAATGTGACGGCCAATCCCACTATTCGTTAGTAAAAGGGTAGCCCAAGAGTTGGCTGTGTGTGGTGATGACTAGCTGCCTTCCCTCTAGTCTTACACTGCTAATTAGGGACGGCTAGCGCAGATAGCTCTCGAGTAGCTTTGTGCGAAATTCAAAAACAAAAGAACAACCGAAACCATGGTTTTAATAAATTATGTATTTGTGAAACGTACAACTATTTTGTATTTCCTGTTTCACCAAATAACGACGGTTTCAAGTATTAATTACGTTAACTTATTGTTGTTTTTACTTTAGGCAAAAAAAATAGAATTTTTTTGTATTAGAAACTGAAAATTAAGTAACTCTGAAGTCGACTAATTTTGAAAAAAAATTACAGATATTTTGTTATCAAACATTTCAGTAAAATTAGTCAGTGTGAAGGAAGAGAATAATTATTGATCTTTGAAAATTTATAATCAATCATATCAATAAAAATAATCAATAAAAATGATCATCATACATGGAATTATGAAAAGAAAAAAGACAATAAATGAAAAGTGTTTAGTTAAAACCTAAGGTCAGGAATATTGTACGTGATGTATATATGAACATAGCTGTATCCATTAGATATAAACATTTAAATAATGAGCGATCTTTTAATTATAATGAACCAGAAGAGATGAAATATGTTAAAGAGTCAATAGATAGATGAATTCCCAAATTGTTATAAGTAGCAATCGAAAATTTGAAAAGAAGACGAATATACGGAGTTTCCCAAAAAACGTATACACACTTTGCATGATTATAAATACAATGTTTATTGAGATATATCTAGGTTTTATAATCTAAGTTCAAGAAGACAAGTGTTGTATCTTTTGAGTTATCGCAGGTGTTCGAACTGATGACCGTTCTGATCCAGGTCACTGCTGATAACGTGGACAGATGGAATTGCAAACTTCACGAATCATTTTATTTAATATTCTCTTTCAATTACTGCTCTCAGCTCATTGATGATTGCAGGTTTTATGCAATAAATCTTATCTCTGATCAGGGGTGTAGATTTTTTACACCCGATGGGTGGGGTGATTTTTACAACCACTTATGTGGACTGTTTAATTTACAAATTGGTAATCTCTGATTACGTGAACCTGAAAGCTGTAAACATGCAGTCACAGAGTTATCTTGTTACCACGATACTTCAAGGTTTCCATTTAGGTTTGTATAAGTGAGGTGTTGTGAACAGTTTTCAAAATGTTAATAGAATAAAGATAACAGTGTCACAAATTAACTGCCACATGAATTTATTCCTGCACACTGCACAGTATAAAAGATGGCCATTATACTTGACAAGGTTACTAATAACTTTCATTGCATGAATTACGTTTTCAAATATTAATAAAATTAGTAATTACCCTTGATAAGTTTATATCTACTGAAAAACTGTTCATGTTGTTTGATAAAATAATTAAAATCGTACACATATTGCTTCCTGTTCGGCACCTGTAACATCTTGAGTGTCATCAACCATTAATACAAAGATTTTATTTTGCTGCACTTCATGTGCAGTATTTGATGGCTGAACATCTCCATTATTTCATTCTGAGTCTGAAGTGATGTGAATGTGGTTTTCTTTGACAAGTAGGCCGTCAACTCAGGATCTTCCTCTTCCAGGAGCTTCATTAACTGCAGGAAGTTCCCCTCCGTATCAGTATGTCCACGTAATGCTAAACCTTGATGCAGTAAGAAACATAAACTTCTGAATATTTTGGCTAGACTTCTTTTGCATTCTTCCTGCTGCTTATTTTTTCCATCGTGGAGCTGGACAGTCACTGGAGTTACATCAAGTGAACCTTCTGGAGATATAGCGAATCTGTGATGAGAGGAGGATTGGTGTTCGTTGAATTTCTGTTTTGCCTTTTTCCAGTTGCAAAAACCTGCAGATGTGAAGGTATACTTCACTGGCCTTTCCAATTTCCCTGTAAAAAGGTCTCTATTTTCCGCTTTGGCACAATGAAAGCATATGACTTTTTGAGTCTGATTGTCGAAGTGCAGCCATGGGAACTCATCAAACCACTTGCCCTGGAAGTTGATATTTTGAGATTTTGTTTTTTGTCGTGGTATTAGTTGTGCGTCTGGATGATATCCGTAATCACCTGACTGATAGACATAGAAAACCTGAACACGAAGGTTTAGTCTGATGTATCTGGATACTGTTAGTTAAAAGTGTTATATTTAGCACCTTGTGATACTGTTAGTTGAGTGTAATATGTTTAAAACATTTCTGTTAGTGTACGATGAACGTGTTATGTTGAACGCTTCTATGATATTATACATCGCGAGTATTATGATGAATATGTATGTATTATACGACGTTTAAAGAGTTACACTCAACACAAGTGTGATAATAAACATTGAAAGTGCTATGTTGAATCCTACATTTAATAATAAATTTAAAGTGTTATTTCGAACACATATGAGACATTATATATTGAGACTGTTGTCTTAAACAGGTCTGTAGTACAGTACTTTCAAAGTGTTATGTTGAAAACAGCCACATTACAGTATGTTAACATTGTTTGTTTCAGTAAGTTTAAAGTGTTATGATAAATACACCTGTATTGTGGTACATACAAAGTGTTATTTTTAACACGGCTGTGATCCTGTGCGTTGAATGTGTTATGTTAAACACGTTTCTAATAACGAACATTGAATGATTTGTTACGTCTGTGATACTGAACGATGAATGTGTTAGGTAAAACACATCTGTGTTATGGTATGTTGAACAGAGTACGTTTTTCAGGAAGAAACTTGGGTTATTCGGTAAACAATATGTGATTGGTGCTTTGTTTAATTCACAACAGTACACGTATAGTTGGCGGTTTCTTTAATTAACTTGGAGTACAGTAGATAAATTGAACAAAAGAACATGCAACTGACCTGGACAAACAAACCTTGGGGTATTATGGAGAAACAAACTCTCTTTGGCAAAACAAATGTGAACAAAAGACAACAACCTCGGGCTGGCGTGAAGAAAAACCCCGCGAACTATTCCACTTTTTATTAATCCAAAATTTGTTTCGAAACTGAGGCTTAAACACAAAAGTTTACAATATGTACTGTAATTATACGTGTTATCACAAAGACACTGAGATATAGATTCAATGTTTTAAATAGTATTTAACACAACTGTTTGTGTAAACTTTAGACGACATCCACGATGTTTGATATCAGGTGCTTTTTGTTGGGCAAACATATGAAATGAATCAGAATATCAAAACACATGTGGAATCGAAATTAGTGGAAAAAAATGTTTGTGGTTTAATTACCAAACTACATGACCTTTCATTTAGCTGACTTTTAAGACACTTTATCTTTGAATGCTTGTTTTGTTTTTTGTTTGCTTTTTGAAAATCGCGCAAAGCTACTCGAGGGCTATCTGTGCTAGCCGTCCCTAATTTAGCAGTGTAAGACTAGAGGGAAGGCAGCTAGTCATTATCACTTACCGCCAACTCTTGGGCTACTCTTTTACCAACGAATAGCGGGATTGGCTGTCACATTGTAACGCCCCCCACGGCTGGGAGGGCGAGCATGTTTGGTGCGACGGGGATTCGAACCCGCAACCCTCAGGTTTGGAGTCGAACGTCTTAACACGCTTGACTATGCCGGGCCCTCTTTGATTGCTAAATTAATTTTAAAATTTTAATAAGGAGTCATTGTTTTCAGTTATGAATTCAGTTGAAGTCAGTAAATATATGTATGGAATGCGTATTTGTGAATTATGCTAATACAACGTCTTATTTATAAGATGTTGTGGACCAAAAAGCTCTGTTGGTATTGCGCACGGCTAAATTTTGATTTTACTTGATAATGTGGTTAAATTGAGCTTTGTGAGTAAGGTGT